>NC_080066.1:59105027-59348074 GCF_949987535.1 Balaenoptera acutorostrata | reverse complement strand
TTAATTATTTCAATAATGCAGTTTGTATTAACACCTTTATTCTGTGGTCTGAAAGGAGATTATGTTGTTGAGATGCATTAGCAATGATACAGGATGATATGATACAGGATGATATGATACAGAAAGTGAGAGTGGGCAGGACCTTCACAGAAACGAACACGGCTGGAAGGAGCAAGGGCTAGCAAACTTGCAAACACACCAGCATTAGCACCAGGAGAAAGTGTTGTGGGGAAGAAGGGACACATGCTCTGATGGGGCTGGAATACCTTCCTTACCGCCTCCTGATAGACAATCTCCCTGCCCTGAAACACACACATCTAGTTTCAACACAGCAGCCACACGGATCCTGTTAAACCTAAGTTGGATCAAGTTCCCCTGCCCAGGACCCTCATCCCATCTTACTCAGAGGAAAAGCCAAAGTCCTAACATGCCTGACAATGTTTTGAATGACATGGTGCTCCCCTCTGATCTCCTCTGCTTCCACCCCCTCTCTGCCCAGTCTCTCCCCTCCCATCCCCTCCTGGCTGTTTCCTGAAAATGCCAGCACTCACCAGCTGCAGGCCTTGCCCATCTCCCTCTTCCTGGACATCCTGACCCCAAGTCTCCCGGCTCCCTCCCCTCCTCCTCCAGATCTTCACAATCAGCTCTTGGTGAAGCCTTCCCAGACCTCCTTCCCTAAATGTTCACTGTGGGTCCTCACTGCTTCAAATCCCCCTTCTCTGCTTTATTTGTTCTCTGCAGCCTTGATCACATATATTGCACACATACATGTTCTATTTATTGTCTACTGCTCTCATTAAAATGTAACTTCCACGAGGACATGGAATTTGTTTGTCTATTCATTCATACACAGTGCCTGGCACAAAACAGGTACACAATGAATATTTTAAAAATCAAATTGAAATGCAATGAGTTCTATATTTCAAAGGATGTTTCTTACTTGTTCTTCAGCTCTTCTATCTAGAGGAGCAGTTTTCAGGATGTCTAGTGTATCCTATCATGGAAAATCTATGGCATGTTTTCTATATAGAAAGAAAAACTGGTGGCCTTAGGCTGTTCTTTACTCTTAAATCAGTTTGGAAAACTGTCAATGGATTGTTCATCTCTAAGCAAAGGAAGTCCAACAGCATCAGGTTAGAAGCAATCAGACTTATTTGTTCTTTTTTGCTTTTAAGTTTAAATGCTAAAACATTTTGTACCCAGAGACTAATTAAGAAATGTATCTGCTCCCTGTAAAGGCTTAATAAAAATGTAAATGGTAATAATATTAATGGTAGATTAATTAAACATTCTAAAACAGAGAATGAATTTTGGAAGTGTTTAAAGTTACTGACAAGACACTTGCAGATAGGGAGTTGGGTGATTCACCCACATTTTTAAGTAAGTTCCATCTGTATCACATCCAATAAAGTTGCTATTTGTTTCTATATAATCAGTGTGTGTGGCGTATGCATGCTCACATGTGTGTATGTGTGCCTGTGTGTTCTCTTGAGATAATCAGGATGCAATATGACAGTACAAAATGAGATGGTTTTACAATGGGGGAGAAAGTGCTAGAACAATATCATTAAGTTCTGGCAAAGTCAAAGGCGATGCTGCTTCACATGCATGTTTTGTAAGAACGTGGAGCCTCTGGGCTTCGAATTCTGTCCTGTGCAAAGTAAGTGTCCTCAGGCTGCTCCTTCCACTCTGGTGTTCCTGCTCCATCAATATCCCTTTCATACTCTCCTCCCTCACAATCTTCAGCCACCGTTAGCCTTTTACAGCATTTTTCAAGAACAAAAGTTGAAATCGATTAAAAAAACCTAACTCATTTTCTCCAGCATCATTTGGGAAAGACATTCATTACTCTGTCCAACACAAAACAAACTAATGATTTTTCTATCCATGTGATCATTACTTAGTTTCCATTTTCTGCCCATACAATTAAAATTCTCCCTTAAATTAACAGAGGCCATTGAGAAGTCACAAAGCCCAGTGACAGCTGCTGTACACAGCTTGCCCGTGTCCCGAGTTGAAGGCAAACGCTCTGCCCATCAGCCTCCGCATTAACGCTGAGGCTCCCTGAGGTTAGGACCTGTGTCTTTGTCATCAGATTCCCCACTCCTAGTAGAGCATCTGACTTGAAGGAGGTGCTCAGCAAAAATCTGTTGACCAGCTGACTGAGTGAATGAATAGATAACTGAGAAGAGGTGGGATCACGTGTGTAAATGGTAGAGGAAGGAAAGTTCCACCAGCACACAGGCTGGCCTCAGCCTGTGGCAAAACCTCATGGTCCCTTGCACTGATGCTGGGCATTGAGCCCAGACATGCCATGGGCTGCAAAATGCCCTGCAGGCCCTCTTGAGATCAACAGAGGGAGGGGAGAAAGTGGTTCACCCAGAACCCCCCGATAGAAAGCGGGGGAGGGTGTGGAGGTGGAGTCTGATGGGCAGGGAGAGGGTGGCACCAAAAACACCCTGAGTCCCTTTTATTTCAGCAACCCTGAAACGGCTGTGACGTTTCTGAGGCTGACATAACTCCCATTTTGAGAAAACTGGGCTGTCCCGGGCCCCACAATGAGTATGTATTCTGTGGCTGTTACCCAAGGCATCTTGGAGGATGTTCCTGGATTTCCTGGAACACGGCAGCTCCTCCTGGATGTCCACTAGCTGGCCCCCAAAGTGCTCCCTGGCTGGAAATTGCAGGCATGCAAACCTGCTTCTGAATGCACTTTCAACTTAGCAAATGCATAGCCACGTGGCACGGAGTGACAGTCTGCACGGAGCGGTGGCCCCGCAGGCCATGGTGGGACAAGGTGTGGGAATGCCGGCTTGAAGGCAGCCTGCAAGGCGGAAGCTGTGGCCCATGGAGAGTGACCAGAAGTGGCCCGGCTGCCGCCAGCCAGGGAGCACGAGGACACCAGAGAGTTAAACTTTGTTACAGAGAATTATAGTCTTCTCAGAACCTGTTCCCTGTCATTCCTTGTGGTTATTATTATTTCTTAATCACTTCAACTGCATGTGATCATGTAAAAATAAAATCAATTATGTGGGGCAAAAACAAAACTCTTCCTGCACTGGGGTCCACTCCTGACTGCAGAGGAAATCAGTCAAGAGCGTGTCAGGGGCTGCCAGCACTGCTGGTGCCGGGCTGCTGGGGGGCAACACTGGGGCTGCAGGATGCTCGGGCAAAAGGACCCCAGCATGACCTTGTCCACGCCTCATCTTACAAGACCCAGGGCTTTCAACTGGCTGTCAAAAAGGAAAGTTCTGGATGCCTCGCCTGACTGTCCTGGCAGCTGTGACTCCAATCCCGGTGCCCCTTGACAGCAGAGTGGTTGGGAAGAGGGCAGGGAAGATGCAGATGGTCAGTGGTTCCCAGAAGCACCTCAGCACTTACAGGACAGTGAAGCCCACCACGGGAGGCAGGCCCGTGGGGGAGAAGTCGGGAGGGTGATGGGGAAATGGAAGACAAAGGATGCAGGAGAACAAGAGCAGGTGGGAAAAGAGGCAAGGATAAGGGCCTTGTCTAGCTATCTTTGCCTGCATGGGCAGAAACGGCTGGAGGAAAAATTCCTGTAAGTGGGCTTGCTGGGTCAAAATGGAATTAGATGTTACATTTAGATAGATAGATACTTAGACAGATAAATGACCCATCACGAATCACAGCCCAGTTTATATACCACCACCCACTAACCACGTGAAGGCTTGGCCCCCGGCACTCACACCAAGACTGAGTGTCTTTACTCTTTTAAATATTTGCCAACCTGGTGAACAAAACGTGGTACCTCAGACTTTGTTTTTGCTTTTCTTTATTTCCTTAATTTGCATTTCCATGATTACTCATGGAATTGATGAACTTTCCACTTGTATATGGACCATTTGTATTTCTTCTGCGAATCTCTTCTGTATATTCTCTGATTAATTTTATTTGTTTAATTTTCTTATTGATTAGAGGCACTCTTTGTGGATCATGGATATTCAACTTTTAATTCATTTCCCATGATTGGTTGCTTGTCTTTTCATTTTTTATGATGACTTTCATCTACAGAAGTTGAAAATTTAATGAAATAAAATCTGCTATTTCTCTTGTATGGCTTGTGAGCTTGGTGAGCTTTGTGACTTGCTTAGACTACCCTTCCCCCAAGTAAACGCTATTCTCTGATATTTCCTTTGAATAGTTCTTGTAGTTATTTCCCCCAAATGCTCACATGCAAATGCATCTGGAATTAACGTCTGCAAGTGGTAAGAGACTGAGCGAGGCAGTTGCTTCCACTTGGATGGCCATGTGTTCCCACACAGCTAAGTGGTGCTTCTTTTCATCCCTGATTTAAAATATCATGTTTATCACACACACAAAGATGCCTTTGATGCAGCCCTAAGGACACAAGGAGTGGGTAGTAGGAACCGTGGTGGGGCAGGCGAGGGCTTCAAGGAACTGAGAGTAAGTTGAACGTGTGTGTAGTTCTGTGTGCGATTGTGTGGTTGTGTGTGTGTCTGTACATGTGGTTGTGTGTGTGTGGTTCTATGTGTGGTGTGTGCTTGTGTGTATGGGGGTTGTGAACGTGTGGGGCTGTCAGGGGACTGTGTGTGTGTGTGGTGTGTGTGGTTGTGTGACTGTGTGTGGTTTAGTGTGTGCATAGTTGTGTGTGCAGCTGTGTGGTTGCGTGTGTGTGGATATGTTTGTGTGTGTGAGAGGCATATGATTGTGTTAGTAGTTGTGTGCGTGTGGTTTTGTGTGTATGTGGTTGTGTGTGTGTGGTTCTATACATGTGAGTGTGTGTGTGTGAGTTATGTATGTGTGGGTTTGTGGGGGGGGCTATGTGTGTGGTTGTGTGGTTCAGTGTGTGTGGATATGTTGTGTGTGTGAGGGGTGTATGATTGTGTTAGTAGTTGTGTGTGTGGCTTTGTATGTGTTCTGTGGTTGAGTGTGTATGACTGTGTTAGTAGTTCCGTGTGTGTGTTTTTATGTGTGTGTGTGCTGTGTGTGTGTGGTTGTGTGACTGTGCGAATGTTTGTGTGGTTGAAGGGGTGTGTGTGTGTGTGTGTGTAGTCGCATGTGCAGCTGTGTGGTGTCAGCTAACTTGTCTCTTTAGTCCACGGGTCTGCAGACTCAGGGAAGCTGCATCTGGCTCTTACAAGGTGACTGGAATCACACAGAATCCCTGACCTTCAGGCTGAGGGGACTTTATTTTTCTCACCGGGAGCAATTCATTGGATATTTGCATGGGAAGACGACTGAGCCAGATCTCTGGTGAGCAGAACTGCCCTGCGGCAGGCAGTGACCCTGCTCACTAACCTCCGCGTTTCTCCTGCTCCCAGGCACCAAGCAGAAGGGCATCCCTGGCCCCCAGAAGCGACGTGTGGACTTATAAGTTGCTTTGGTCAGTGACACGTGAGGAGAAGTGATGGGTGTCACTCTGAGTGGATGCATCTCATTGTCGGTCCTTCTCTTATTCCCGCTGCCATGCCTGGTGACCTTCCAGATGGCCGCGGCTCTATCAGCGTGAGGGTGACGTGGAGCAGGCTCCCAGCACAGCAGACCTGTGACACAGACCTTGCAGGTGACGCCCCTGAGATCTGGGGGCTGTTAGTCACTGTGTCTAACTAATTGCTGTGCTAAGTCTTTCCATTCACCCCATGGCTTCAAACATCCTCTCTACGGATGACTCTACGCTTTAACATCCTAGCACACGCCTCACCCCTGAGCTAGGAAACCTGGGTTTTCTTTTCTGGCTCTGCCTCTCTCAACCTATGAACTTTCTAGTGCCCAGGGCTCTGTCGTGGGCTCCTTTCTCTTCTCTGTCTGCACCCTCCCCCTGGGTAATCGATCCCACACCAGGCTTGGGAAATAGCATTTCTGCACCCAAGTTTCCCAAAGACCAGCTAACACCAGTCCAGGACATCCCATTTCATTTCTGGATGGTGCCTGTGTTACTCTAGACTCTCAAAACTCAATACAAATATTGTCCCTGCCTCCTGAATTGCACTCTTGAATTGAACAATAGTGCCTACTATAAGAAGATCCTTGAAAATGTCAAAACACACATACACGCACACACACAATTTGTAAAAGACGTTGGAGCAAATGTAATAATTCAAAAAAAAAAAAAATAAAGCTTGAACAGTGTAACTAGGAAAGAAATAAAGTAAGGAAAAAAGAAGGGAAAGGTAGATGCAGTTTTATCACATCAAACAGAAAATGCAAAACCTGAAAACAGAATGTTGTCCTATGTCATCAGGAACCTTCTCCAACAATCATATTTGAGAAGCAACAGAAAAAACTGAAACGAGGACCTACTGTATAGCATAGGGAACTATACTCAATGTTTTGTAATAACCTATATGAGAAAAGAATCTGAAAAAGGAGATATATACATATATAAATATATATATGACTGAATCACTGTGCTGTAACCTGAAACTTACACACTGTAAATCAACTATACTCTAATAAGAAAATTTTTAAAATAAAATATTAAAAAAAAAAAGCACTGAAAGGCTTTAGAAATCTAAATAAATAAATAAATAAATAAACGCAGATTTTCATTTGCTGATAGAGGCTCTTCTATGTGTAGACTTGAAAGTTTTTCATTTGGAAATGATCTTTTTATTGTACAGAATTACAATCATGGAAACTTGGTTTGAAGTTGTAGTGGTTTTGAGATTCCCTTTCTACCGCAAACTGTTATGCTGAATGCCCTTACTTGTATATTCTTAAGCTCATATGAGACCATGATTTTGCTTCAAAAAAAAAAAAAAAAAGAAAAAAGAAAATAAAGGAAAGATGCAAACCCAGCCCCCTTTCTAAGGCACATATTCCTCAGCGAATGTGCCCTCAAGGACACAGCTCATGCAGGACCACAGTCAGCAGGACCCTTCAGTGGGGGGGGAACCCAATTGCTGCATTAAGTCACTGCCTCTGCCAGCCATGAGCACATTCTGGAGGCGATCTGAACGCTAGAGGTGGTGGCAGCACTGCCAAGCCTCCCTTGGTCAACAGTTTGCAATGGGAAGATGGTTCTCATGGCATGATGAGAACCAGTTTCTGGGAAGAGTTGCCTGAATCCAAGATGGAAAACGGCAACAATAATAGAAAAATACACTCAGCCTACCTCACTGTGTTATATCAAGAAACAAAAGTCTTCACTTACAACCTCGCATCAAGCCTACGATCAGAATGGTGAGGCTGCCAGAGGCGGAGACAGCAGCGTGTGGGATGGGCCACCCTGTGCAGCCTGCAGGGCTGCTGGGCCGTCCTGGACTTCCCACCCTGGAATCCCATACTCTTGGTGGTTCATCCCTCCGCCCCACCCCCATGTCCCAATGCCCGGCACAGAGCAGCTGGGATGACCCCCACTTCTGCTCTCTATTACTGCCCCCACCATTCTGCTCCCCACAGAGGAACCTGCATGATGTTTGAAATCAGATCATGTTTTTCCTTCACCTTAAATTCTAAAGTGGCCTCTTCGTAGATAGGGAATCAAAATAGAAGCTCCTTTCCACGACCTAGGACCACACGTCATCTGGCCCCCGGCTACCCCTCTGAGATTTCCCTTCACACCATTTTCCTTCCTTCATTTCACTCACTACACTCCTGCCCCACCAGCGTCTCCCCTCAAATCCTCTACACACGCTTCCTCCTTTGCCTGCAATTTTTCCTGCATTGACTCACACACATCCTCATGTCCTATGTCACTTGCTAAGAGGTTTCCCCTGGTTAACGTACCTAAATTAAGTCCCACCTGTATCTTCTCATAGAACTCACTTTTTTCCTTTACTGTGCTTCAGGTTAATTGCAGTATGTGCATGTGCGTGTGGTAATATCTTTATCCTTCATTGTACTGGAAGCTCTAGGAAGGGCTGGGCCACATCTGTTAATCTCCATTGGGAACCAGTAGTTGGCCCAGCGTCTGGCACACAGACACCTAGAAAGTGTTGAATAAGGATAAACATATTGTTTATTGGATAAATAGATAATTGAAGTTTGTAGCTGTGATGCCCATAGGTTAGCAAAACAGCATGGACTCTTGGGCCTGGCCTGTGCCCTAACTCTGACACTGAGTATCATGAGGAGGAAGAGGTAACAGCAAGGAAGTTCAGTGCCCAGTGCATGGCGGGCAACTGGTTACAGTCACCGGTGGTCACATTACAATTGAAGCTTGAATTTAGGGTAGCAGGGAAGGCGAGAACAACAGGCTGAGGACAGGGGTTGCTGAATGTGGCCCTTCCATGTTTTTTGTTTTAAAGTTAAAACAACATAATAGATCTGACACCTGGTGTACCTTCAAGGGCATTCCATACGGCGCCCGGAGGGAAAAAAAAAGTACAGCTGAAATTGGGTTTTGGGACTTCCCTGGTGGCGTAGTGGTTAAGAATCTGCCTGCCAATGCAGGGGACACGGGTTCTATCCCGGGTCCGGGAAGAGCGCACATGCCGCAGAGCAACTAAGCCCGTGCACCACAATTACTGAGCCTGCGCTCTATGGCCCACGAGCCACAACTACTGAGCCCATGCACCGCAACTACTGAAGCCAGTGCGCTCTAGGGCCCATATGCCACAACTACTGAGCCTGCATGTTGCAACTACAGAAGCCCGCGCACCTAGAGCCCGTGCTCCGCAACAATAGAAGCCATTGCAATGAGAAGCCCACGCACCACAATGGAGAGTAGCCCCCGCTCACTGCAATTAGAGAAAGCCCGTGCACAGCAACGAAGACCCAACACAGCCAAAAATAAATAAAATTAAAACAAAATAAAATTGGGTTTTATTTTCATTCTGTACTTTCACACTTTAATCCCCTGCTTCCTGTACCCTTAATCTCACCTCGCTTGCATTCCTGGTGGGAGCTGGCTCCTGTGCCTCCCCCAGATCACAAGCACCCTCCCATCAACACAGCTCACCCGCTCCCTGGACCACAAGGCCTCCTCCAAAGCCCTGTCACAGTTCCAGCCTCCCATCCATTGCCTGATCTCTCAACCCTGTCGTCCACATCTGCCCCACCACTTTCCTCTTCATGTGCACGTCCTCAGCCCTCTGCCCTTTGTTTTCTACGTTATTTCTCCCACTGGGTCTCATGTGCTGTATTTTCTCTTCACTCTCCCATGATACCAATGATCCCTGCCATGGAGTGAATGTTTGTATCCCCCCAAATTCACATGTTGACATCCTAACGTCCATCGTGATATTAGGAGGTGGGGCCTTTGGGAGGCAGTTATGACCCTCATGACCTATTAGTGTCCTTATAAGAAGAGACCTGAGAGAGATGATCTCTCTCTTTCTGCCACATGAGGACACAGCAAGAAGGCAGCCGTCAGCAAACCAGGAAGAGGGCGCTCACCAGAACCCAACCCTGATATTGGACTCCCAGCCTCCAGACTGTGTGAAATACATTTCTACTGTTTAAGCCCCCTAGTCTGTGGTATTTTGTTATAGCAGCCTGAACTGACAGAGATTATTTCTTGTACTTCAGGTTCTTGTCTGTTAGGATATTTTATTCTTCTTTTCTCCTCCAGGTCCCTGTCTCCCACTGCTTTTGATGCTGGTTCTCTGCCTTCTCCCACTGCCCTGCTGTGGGCCACTGTCATGCCTTGCTTGTGAGAGTTCATACGTCCATTTCCCAGGCTTCAAATACCGTCTGTGTGTCTGACTCTGAAACGTCTACCTTCCAGCAAGCCTACCAATGCTAACTCAGTTCATTCTTCAGTTATGTGCTGGGGAATTTTATTTCCTGGAGCACACAATGCAGTAACCATACCAGACAACATGGTGTCAAGTGTGTTTCCTGCAAAGGGGCAGGCAGTGGGCTTGGAGGAGACGACCTGGGTTAAATCCCAACACTGCCACTTCTGATCTGCATGACTCTGGGCAGGACATTTAGACTTTCTAAAACTTGGTGTTCCTATCTCCCACGTGAGGGTAACTCATGGGGTTGCTGTCATCACACAGAGTGAGCTTCACAGGGTCTGTGGGTAGGATGGTGACGGAGGTGATGAAGGAAAGAACAGAAAGGACCATGGACAGTTCAAACTCAGTTCAAGTTGATGCCCTCTGCACTGGAGCAGAACACAGCAGCTCCTTGGCTGAGTCACGGAAATGTCAAAGGTAAAAATTAAAAAAATATATAAACATAAAATATATTCAGGACTGGCTCCAAGATCCTCTTTTCTTCCTAATGGTTGAGGTTATCTCTTTAAGGGTTTCAGTGGCTGTGTGGCACTGGACTACTGGCATAGCACATCTGTGCTATAATTTGACCGAGCTGTGGTTCAAGCCCCAGAAATTGATTTATCAGTTTAAATATCATTACTATTTGATGTTGTAGCCAAATGTAGTTGGATCATTCCCATTTTTACTCTTCTGTAAGCGAGACTCCCCTTTTACGTTCCTATAGAGGTTTTCCATAATCAGAAGTTGGGAGATGTATCCTGATTTTGCATTTTAAAGGAGTAAGATAAGCACACAGATATTTACAGCAGCTTATTCATAATTGCCAAAACTTAGAAGCAACCAAGATGTCTATATTCTACAGGAGGTGACTGGATAAATAAACCGTGGTATATCCAGACAAGGGAAAATTACTAAGCACTAAAAAGAAATGAACTATAAAGACAAAGAGGAACCTTAAATGTACCTTACTAAGTGAAAGAAGCCAATCTGGAAAGGCTACATCTTGTATGATTTCAACTATGTGATGTTCTAGAAAAGAAAAACTATGGAGACAATGAAAAGATCAGCGGTTGCCAGGGGTTAGGAGGCAAGGAGGGATGAATAGGCGGAGCACAGAGGATGTCAGGGCAATGAAACTATTTGTATGATACTATAATAGGGGACACATGTCATTATACATTTCTCCAAAACCATAGGATGGACACCACCATGAGTGAACCCTCATGCGAACTATGTATTTGGGGTGATTATGATGTGTCAATGTAGGTTCATTAATTGTAACAAATGCACCGCTCTGGTGGGACATGTTGATAATGAGGCCCCTATACATGTGTGGGGCACGAGGGTATACGGAAAACCTCTTAAACTTGCTGTGAGTGCCCTAAAAATAAAGTCTATTAAGAAAAGATTAAGATCGATGTGGTGATGTCGCGCTCTCCTGGGCCGGGCCTAAGTCGCGCCAGACGAGGGACGGACGAAAAAAAAAAAAAAAAAGATTAAGATAGGAAATTATTCCCAATGAAAAAGTACATACATCATCACACAGACACAGATATTTCCTTTACAGTAACCCTTCTCGAACATGCTCTGGTCCTTCAGGGAAGGAGAGTCTGTAGCAGGTCAAGCGCTCTTCTCCTATCTTCCTGGAATTTCTCCTTTGACATTAAAATTGCATCAAAAAACAGACTAAGTAGCCCCTCAGCCCCTCACTCACTACAAGGCCCCATGTTCTTATGTTCATTTTCTTTGCTCAACCACTCAGACACACAGAACACATGGATTCAATGGAATTTTTTAAACTTCAGGAACCTCAGAGGCACATTCTACTATCTTAAGAAGTCGCTCCTGACGGCTCTGGACATGTGGGCTTGATATTTACTCCGCACCTCTGGGCTGGAGATAATTGTGAGACAATGAGGCTCAGAGAGAGACCCAGTCTGGCCCGAGGGGTCAAGAAGGAGCCTGTCCTGTCTCCCAGTTCAATGTGCTTTGCATTGATCATAAGGGTTTCACCCTTAGATCAAGGAGAGGATAAATTCAGTGGTGTAACTTCAACTTAGTAAACTAACTAAAACACACGATTCATGTTAGAAAGCTGTTCATGACATATGGCTAAAATAGCCGAAAGTGGGTTCTTGCAGTGCACTCCAGCTACGCGGAAAAGTCACTCTGTGAAGTTCTGAGGCACATCCAACAAACGTGCTCTTGACATGCTAACTTCATAACGGTGACTCTCCCAACTGCATTATGCACCTTCATAAAACATTATGGGAAAATGTTGCATTAATACAGCTAGATTTAGTCTAATGGCTGCATTTTGCCTTCCTTTCCCCCACTTCTAAGTATTTCTCCCAGTGCTTTTCCCCATAGAATCCTTGCTTCTTGGGTCACACTCCATTTTCTTGGTTGTGTTTTCCTTTGGGTATCAGTCTACACGTTTTGCTGTGGTTGCAATAAATCTCACCTGAATGGCAGCCCAGAATCCTCCCCTCAACCACTGGCACAATCACTAACTGCTCTGATGGCAGCCAAAACCAAGAAGTGTCACTTGCTCAGTGTCTCAGCTTGCCACGGTGGGCTCTGGCATCCGAGTTTCAATTCTCACTCATGATCCTGCTGGCTGCGTAAACGTGGCCAAGTGGGTGATTTGTCTGAGCCCTGCCTTCTTTACATCTCACCTCCTTGGACTGCTGAGGGTGAAATGGGATAAACCCCAGGGGTTCATCACAGAGCCCAGGGCAGAGCGGGTGGATAATGGTGATGACGACATCTTCTGGCATTCCCTCCCCTAGCCCAGCACATTCTGGCTCTTTGTGACCCCAGCCACAACCCCAGACTCATTGTGGGCCACTCATTCTCTGGGTCCCCACAAAAAGGATCTTGCTTTTGCCCGATGTTCTTCCTACCCTCCGCCTCCTTTCGCACAACTTTCATGTCCTGCCCCTCTGCCTGGCTCATTCCTATTGGCCTTTCAGAATTCATCTTAAACACTGCTTCCTCCAGGAAGCCTTCCTGGGCTGCGTCAACCAGGTCAGGGCAGCCTCCTGCTCTCTGCTCTGAGTGTGCCCTTGACTCATCAGGGAGCAGAGATCACATCTGTCTGGTTCACCACTGTCTGTCCAGGGCATACCGAATGGTCAACCACTATCTGCTGGAACTGTCACCTTGGGAGTCAACTGTAGACGGACGCTGTCAGAGTTCTCTCAAAAAAAGAACTCTGGACCCAAGGCTCAGCATCTGAAAGGCAATCAGGAGTAAAGAGACGCCAGCAGGCCCTTCAGACCCAGCCCGTCCAGAGGAGGACGGAAAGCCACTGGGCGTGGAGACAGCACAGCAGAGAAACACCGATCTTGCATCCCAGGGGACGACAACATCATAAAAATGCTGTTTCAAAACAAATGCAGAACTGGAATGCAATGTCAACCAGAGCTCCAATGTCATATTTGGGGGAACTGAATGCAATTATTTTGAAGTGTAAAATATGAACTGATAAGAATAGTAGTAATATGAATAAAAACAGTGAACATTTTTATACTTCTGGCTGCAGTGGCATTGGGTGAGGGTATAAAAAAGTATCAAGACTGAACACAACTTGATAATTACAGACACCAGGCGATGGACCCAGAGGGATTCAGTATACTACTGTTCTGTATACATTTATAGAGGTTTAATATTTTCCACAGGCAGATGTTAAAATTTTTAAGGAACATAAAGTCAGCAGAAAACCAAAAAGAGGCACTGTCCTAAGCTCTTCACATCTATTTACACATTTCCAAGAGCAGACAAGAAAATTGAAGAACAGAATAATAGTCAGGGAGGGTTTGTCTTACCATAAAGGTGTGCTAATCAATGCATTATGATACCAATGTATGCCCACCAGGACCTCAGTTCCCAGGGAAAAGAGTAGTTCATTTAGTAAATGGAGCTGGCAGA
Source organism: Balaenoptera acutorostrata (assembly GCF_949987535.1). Taxonomy (NCBI): domain Eukaryota; kingdom Metazoa; phylum Chordata; class Mammalia; order Artiodactyla; family Balaenopteridae; genus Balaenoptera; species Balaenoptera acutorostrata. The sequence goes on along the minus strand of NC_080066.1, from coordinate 59,334,491 downwards.
AAACAAACTTATACCCTATCCCACCTACAGAAATAAATTCCTGGTAAATTAAAGACGTAAATGTAAAAAAATGTAACTGTAAATATACCACAAGAAAATGTATTAAACTATTTAATAGTTGTATGACTTTGGCATGAGGAAGACCTTTTTAAACAATGCAAGATATCCAGTAATTACAAAGAAAATAATAAAAATACTTAACAAGATAATATTTCAAAATATGGCAAAAATAACATAAAAAGGTATCTATAGACTTAGAAAGATAGTTGTAACACATATTTCAGCAAAGTGCTAATATTCCTCTAAAAAAACTATTAAGATAAAGACAAATGACTCAACAGAAACTCATGCAAAAGACATGAAGAGGCAAAATACAGAAAAATAAAATCCAGAACTCCAAGAATGTGTAAAAAAGATGTTCACTCCGAGCAGTACATGAACTGCTCCTGAACAAACAATGCAAATTTCCAACACCATGTCATTTTCAGACAGACTGGCAAAGAAGCTGGTGATGAAATCCACATGCAAAGGGACTGAGGGAACTCTGCACACTTTTGCATTTTTGGTGGGAACGTAAATTTCTAAGCCCTTTGGGGAAAGTTATCTGAAAACAGCAATTCAAGTTCAAAATATAAGAGCTTGTTGACATAGTGGTCCCATTTTGGGAAATATATCTTACAGAAATAAAAGCGGTAGTACATTAGAAAGTGTTCAATAATATCTGATAAATAATTCTGAAGTGGCAGAAAACTGGAGAAAATCAGAATTCTTCTCAACAGAGAATAACTGGATAAATTGGATGGGTTTTTATGTTTAAAAAAGATAAATCAGACTTGATTTGTTGATCTGGAAGAACATACGTGACACACAGTCTGCCAAGGAAAGGAAGCTTCAGAGTAACATGGATTACGTGGAATCACTGACATCTGGTTGTAGAAACAAATGCAAAATCCTCTTCTATATTTATAATAGGAGCGCAGGTGCAGCTAGCAATGTATACAATATCTATTAGCAAAGGGAAGTATAAATTGGGTGGCATTATTAACATTTTAAAAATGCTTTTCACTGTTTCACTGGCTGGAAAACTTCTATTACATTTGTGATAAAAAAAATTTGAGAGCATTTCTGCAGAAAATGACGATTTACCAGAGAAGCCAAGTAACAGGAGAATTTCAAGGAAGCAATAATTGGTTAAGGAAGAGCCAATAAAGGCTGAGCCTCAGGAGAAGGTGGGCAAGCCCTGGTACCCCAGAACAGGCACAGGGGGAGGAGGGGGCAGGGTGTGGGGCAAATGATGAGGATTCCATGGTGTCGGAGGTCACTGCTGTAATCATTAACTTCCAGCTCCGTAACTAGCATCCTCACTGTAAAGTGCAGAGGTGAGGAATGTGGTTGAATGCAGACCTAGTCATAGAGGAGGGGAAGGCTTACCAGGGCTGCTCTAGGTCCCTGGACCACCCCAACAGTCCACCACAATTTCAGAGGGTCCTAGAGGCAACCTGATAGAGCAACACAGTGAGCCCAATAACCTGGGCAATCTGGGAAGACTATCTGCCCACCTGGAAGATACCAACAGCTTTCCTGGGAGGAAAGGACCAGTGCTGGGCCACTGTTGAGGCCCTTTACTGTGGCACACGCAGGCACTGTCAGCGGCGTACCTCTGCGACGTGCTGTGCATTGTGAGCCTTGAAGTCCAGCCCAACCGAAAGCATAACCCCAACAAGATGATGTTTCCTGAAACAGGATGCGGAGCCCAACTCCTGCCTGCCTGCCTGTGGCATGTGACCCCCACAGACAGACCCTGGTCCAGAGAGGCGCAAACACGATGCGTGGATATCAGGGCAGGCCCCGCACCTGCATCATTTAGCCTTTGTGCTCCGACACTCTGGGGGCGGAAAAGCCAAGAAGCCGTCCTAGTTTTAACACTATTTGAATTGTTCCTCAGATGAGGATTTTAAACTTCCATTTACACCTCCCAGGCTCGCTGAAATCACTCCCACACTCATGCCAGACTCCCACAAATGCCACATTGATGTGATTGGAAGCTGAGTGCAGTGGTCCCTGGGGAAGCTGAGGACTGCTGGGGAGGGGTGCTCGCCACCGGGTGGGGGCTTCAGAAAGACCAGGGACTCATAAAGACACTCATTCCGGAGGAGCAGCCCAGACTTATCAAAGGGAAACTTCTGAGTGTGGGGTCTATAAGTACCAGAGGTATTTTTTTGCCATTTACCTGGAACCAGTTGTCTTTGGAAGCCAATGAAGGCCCTCATCATACTGGTGAGTGTGTGAAGCCAATATAGGAACTGATAAACATCCGTGCGTTGGCTGATTTCTATCAAAAGGAGAATTCGAGGCCCTGCGTCTCAGTCACACACTTCAAATACTGGATTCATTTTCCCACAAAACAACTTGAGTTTTCATCCTTGCCTGTCCCCTTCCTCAAAAAGCAAACAACCCCCCCCCCTCAAAATGAAAAACACACAAAAAACAAAACTTAAAGTAAATAGAGTATCTTAAAAGTGTTCACGGGTCATTGTAAAGTCCAGGAGGAAGATAACAGCGTTGGTTAACTTTAGGCTTTGAATAGTAAAGTATGCACGCTGTCATTTCCATGGTAACGTTAAAATAAGAGACATAAGTGTTTATAACTTTCAAATAACTAAAAGGGAAAAAATGCAATTCCCACATTTGTTCACCAGTATCTTCTGAGTGCCTATACTGGGCCAGGCTCTGTTACAGGGCCTTGAGATGTGCTCCTGAACAAAATGGGCAGAAACCCTCCTGGGGCTTCTTTCTAACAGAGGCAGAGACACAAACACATGGCACCATAATCGGCAGGGTGACAGAAGGGGGCTGACCACTATGAGAGAATAGCACAGGGTCAAGAGCAGGTGGAAGGCGAGGGGTGGTCAGGGCAGGCCTCACGGAGAAAGTGATTCTGGAACAAGGGCTTGGAAGACGTTAGCTGTGTGCCTGGCAGCGTGAGAACGTCCAGCCCTGGGACAGGCTGGAGGGGCCCTGTCTTGTCAGAGGACCTGCAGGTGGTCAGGTGTCTGGAGCACATGGAGCAAGGGCAGTGGGCAGCGCTGAGGCCCCTGCACCGCTGTCAGGGAGCAGGCCCCGGAGGCCTCCATGATCCCCTAAGCCCCATGGACAGTCCACGCAAGGAGCCAAGGCAGACTTTGGAGGGAGGGGAAACTGGCTGATATGCTAAGAGGCTCACTTTGGCTGCTGCTTAGCAAGCAGATGGCAGGGGGGAGGGCGGGGAGTGGGAAGAAGGACAGAAGCAGGGAGATGAGTCAGTAGGCCACAGCCTTATCCAGAGGAAGGAGGAGATGGTCTGGGCGGGACAGCAGCAGTGGGGGTGGTGAGAAGGGGTTGAATTCTTGATATATTTTGAAAAATCGATTTTAAAAAGAATCCAAAAGAAGGCAATAAACAAGGCAGGGGGCGGGGGAAGCAGATGTAAAACAAGTAGAAAGCACAAGATGAGATGAATAGATTTAAACCTAAATGTGTCACTAATTAAATTAAATGTAAAGACACCAGATGCTCCAGTTAAAAGCAATAAATTGGCAGACTGAATACAAAATTCAACAATATGTTATTTATAAAAGCCTTCTAACATGTAAAGATACAGAAAAGATAAAATTTTAAAGGTAAGGTAAAAAATACACTATGCAAATTATAATCATCAGAAAACTGGTATAGCTATGTTAATATTAGAGGTAGAAGCATTTACTAGTGATAAAGAGAATTACTTCCTAATGATCAAGTCAAATATAAGAGTGGGGACATAAAAAATTTGAATGTACTTTTGACAAACTTCACCTAACAGACATATAGAATTATATTCCCAAGAGCTGCAGAATATAAAATGTCTTTGGTGTGCATGGAACATTTGCAAAATATTTATTATATTTTGGGACTTAAAGCATACCACAAGAAATTTCAAAGGATGAATCCACACAGACAATGTTCTCTAAGGAAACAATTAAGTCAGACAGATAACTAGCAAATTCCCATATAGTTGGAAAATTTAACACATACAAATAACCATAGGATTTACTTCAAAACGATATAGGAGGTTGGGGTAGCTGTAGGGAAGGGTATAGAAAAAAACAAGATTGGCCACAACTGGATAATTATAAAAGCTGGGTGACGGGTACATGGGGATTCATTATACTATTCTGTATACATTTATAGTATTTTATATTTTTCATAGTTAAATGTTCAAAAATATAAGTAAAATAAAGTCAATGGAAAAAATCACTATGAAAAATAAAATGAAATAAATAACCCAAGAGTGAAAGAAATCACAACTGAAATAATATTTTGAACTAAATGAATCAAAATCCTTGTGGGATACAGTGGGATACAGTAAAAGCAATAGTTAGAGGAAGCTTGATAGCTTTCAGTGTATAATGAGAAAATAAAAAGGACCAAAAATTCATGAGCCAGCAGCCATTTCAGTAAGGTAGAAAAAATTAGCAAAATAAGCACAAAAAAATTAGAAGGAAGACAATAATAAAGACCAAAACAAATAGATGGTAGATAGGATCAACAAAATCAACCATTAGTCTTATGAAAAGAGTAATACTACTGATAACCTTCTAATAAGAATACTATGCAAATAAATTGGCAAATATAGACAAAGTGGACAAATTCCAAAAAAATGAAAATAAAAATAAAATTACCAAAATTCACTTTAAATAATAGAAAACCTGAGTGGTCCTATAACTGTTAAAAAATTAAATTAATAGACAAATATTATTCTTTTTCTAAAAAAGAACCTCCAGGCCCATATGGTTACCTCAACAAAATGAAGAAATAATTTAGTATTACAAAATCTAATCGAGGGTACAAGAATAAGAGGGTACAATTCTCAACTCATGTTATGAAGCTGGCACATAAACTCAGTATGAAAATGTGACAATGGTAGTAAGAGGGAAAGAAGAATAAAACATTACAGGGCAATCACAGTCACAAATATTGATGATATACATTTATTATATAATATCAAGACAAATGGGTTTGTCACAGGAATGCAAGGATGGTTTAGCATTATAAAAAATGACCACATCAATGGATTAAAGGAAAAAATGAATCAGATAATCATATTTTAATACATGTATGCAGAAAAAGCATTTAAAACACTGAAGAAATTTCTTTAACCTGATGAGTTTCCTTAAAAAGAGAAAAAGCACAAATATTCATATTTGTAAAATGCCAAAAGCTTTTCCTATCACAACAAAATAAAACTAAATCCAAACATAAAAATAATTAAATTAAATGTTAAAGGACTATACTCAAGTTGCTCATAGATCATTCATTTCAATTAGAAGTCAGAGATTGTTGTACTATATAAAAAAGCAAGACCTGGGCTTCCCTGGTGGTGCAGTGGTTAAGAATCCACCTGCCAATGCAGGGGACATGGGTTTGAGCCCTGGTCCAGAAATATCCCACATGCTGCGGAGCAAATAAGCCCGTGAGCCACAACTACTGAGCCTGCATTCTAGAGCCCGCAAGCCACAACTACTGAGCCCACGTGTTACAACTACTGAAGCCCGCGTGCCTAGAGCCCGTGCTCCTCAATAAGAGAAGCCACAGCAATGAGAAGCCCGCGCACTGCAACAAAGAGTAGCCCCCGCTCACCACAACTAGAGAAAGCCTGCATGCAGCAATGAAGACCCAACACAGCCAAAAATAAACAAATGAATTTATAAAGAAAAAATTAAAAAAGCAAGACCCAACTCTATGCTAACTATAAAAGAATCATTTTAAATATAAAGACACAGGTAGCTTGAAAGTAAAAGCACGGAAAAATATATACTATGCAAATTGTGAGCACAAGAAAGCTGGAATGGTTGTATTAATATCAGGCAAAATAGACTGCAAGAAAAAATGTATTACTAGAGACAAACATTTCATTATGATGAAAACATCAGTTCATCAGGAAGATGTAACAATGATATATATAAATATACAACTTTAAAATACATAAAGTAATATATAAGACTAAAAGTAGATATAGGCAAATCCATGACCATAGTGGATGATTTTAATATCTCTTTCTCATGGAATTGCTAGAAGAACTAGGTAAAAAAAAATTAGGAAGCATACAGAAGATCTGAACCACACCATCAAGAAATGACTCAACTGTCATTTTTGGAACACTCAGCCTTCAGAATATAAATTCTTTTCAGGTGCAAAAAGAACACTCATCTCTTGGTGGACAGGCCATACACTGAATCACAAAATGTGTCTCAAGAAAATTCAAAGTGCTGAAGTACTATAGAGTATATTCTGTGACACTAATGGAAGTAAATTGGCAATCACTACCAATACAACGTCAAAAAATTCTCAAATATTTGGAAACTAACACACATGTAAATAATTCTTATGTCAGAAAGGAAATCACAGGAAACTTAGAAAATATTTCAAATTGGAAGATAATGAAAACATACCATATCAAGATGGGACAAAGGAGAAATCACAGGGAAGTTAGAAATACTTTAAATTCAAAAATATGAAAAACATTATGAAAATGTTGGTGATGTAAACTGCTTTGAGTAAAATTTATAGTATTAAACATATATAAGAAAAGAACAAATGCTTAATATTAATGACCTAGCTTTTCACCTTAAGTATCTTTTATAAAAGATAAGCGACTCAAAATCAAAATAAGCAGAAGGAAACCACAAAGAGCCGAAATCAATGAAAAAGAAAATAAAGAAAAAAAAAAAACAAAAGAGAGAATTAAAGAAACTAAACTTTGGTTCCTTGGAAAGGTTAATAAGATTGATAAACGTCTAGCAAGATTAATAAGAGAGAGTGAGAGACAGTGAGAGAGAGGAGAGGAAATAAAAGGGGGCTAGAACCTCAGGTTCTACAGACATAAGAAGGATAATAAAGGAATATTACATATAATTATTATAATAAGTTAGATAATTTAGATGAAATGGACACATTTATTTAAAAACATAACTCAACAAAATGTGACATAAGATGAAACAGAAAATCTGAACAGCATATTTTATTCTGAATCTGCATCTAACTATTAAGGAAGTGTATTCATTATGAAAATTCTTACTTTATTTTGTTTAATATATTTATTTATTTGTTTATTTTTGGCTGCATTGGGTCTTCATTGCTGCACGCGGGCTTTCTCTAGTTGTGGCGAGTGGGGGCTACTCTTTGTTGCAGTATGCAGGCTTCTCATTGCGGTGGCTTCTCTTGCTGCGGAGCACGGGCTCTAGGCACGCGGTCTTCAGTAGTTGTGGCTCGTGGGCTCTAGAAAGCAGGCTCAGTAGTTGTGGCCCACGGGCTTAGTTGCTCCGTGGCATATGGGATCTTCCCAGACTAGGGATCGAACCCATGTCCCCTGCATTGGCAGGAGGATTCTTAACCACTGCGCTACTAGGAAAGCCCCCAAAATTCTTACTTTAAAAAAGATATAGATGATCTCACTTATAAATTCTACCAAACATTTAAAGGAGAAATTAAACCAACCTTACATAAACTCTAAACATAGAAGAGAAGGAAACACTCCCAAAGTTGTTGTATAAGGCCAGGCAAAATTAGAGACAAATATTAAAAGAAAATTACACGATAACCATCATGAACATAGGCATAATCATTCATAACAAAATACTAGTTGAATCCTGCAATATATAAAACATATCATGACCAAATAGAGTGTACCCCAAGAATGCAAGGTTGGGTTAACATTCAAGAACCAATCAATATTATTCAGTATATTAACAGAAAAAAAAAGAAAAACATTTGACTAAATTCATCAGTTATTCATGATTTTTTTTAAAAAAGTCCTGAAATCTTGGAATAAAAAGGAATTTCCTCATTGGATACAGTACATTTATATGAAAAAAATCCTACACCTACCATCATACTTTATGGTGCAATATTGAATTGTTTTCCCCTAAGATTAGAAGCAAGGTAAGCATATCCAGTCTGAACACTTGGATAGATGCCAGTGCAATAAGGGAAAAAGGCTGAAAAGTAAAAGTTTCTCTTTTCGCAGATGACATGAATGTCAGTATAGAAAATTCTAAGAACTCTACAACTAATAAATGCATTTAGCAAGACTGCAAGTTACAAGGCTGATATATAAAAAATCATTTGTATTTATATATATTAGCAGTAAACAGCTGGAAAGTGCAATTAAACTAAATCAATTCACAACGGCTTTGGAAAACATAAATAATTAGGAATAAATTTCATAAGAGATACCAAGATTTTCTATACTGAAACTTAAAACTTTGCTGAGATAAATTAGAGAAGACCTAAACAAATGGAGCAATATACCATGTTTGAGGATTCAGAAAGTCAATATCATGGTCATTTCTCCCAAAATTGATCTGTAGATTCAATGCAATTCTATTTAAAAATTCCAGAAGGCATTTTTGTAGAAACTGATAAACTGAGTCTAAAAATTAAATGAAAATTCAATTGACCAAGAATAGCTAAAATTATCTTGATAAAGAATAAAGATGGGAGTCTTATAAAACTTCAAGAATTACTACAAATCTATAGTAATAAAAGCAGTATGATATGGACATGAAGATAGATATGCAGCTTAGTGGGACCAAATAGAGAGTCCAGAAACAGACCCACAAACATGCCAAAGCAACTCAGTGGTGAAAGGAAAAACTTCAAGAGATGGTACGGGGAAGAGCTACATTTTCATATGGAAAAAAAAATGTTCCTCAACCCTACCTAATACCACACATAAAAATTAATTCAAGATGGATCACAAAACTAAACATTAAAGCTAAAACTATAAAACTTTTAGAATAAAATGTAGGATTATATCTTTGCAACCTAGGGGAAGTTAAAGATTTCTTAGGACACAGAGAGCAACAATCATAAAAGAAAAAAAATTCAGTATGTTAGACTTGATCAAGATTCAAAACATCAACTCATCAAAAAGCACTAATTAGAAAATAGACAAATCATAAACTAGGAAAAATATTCCCAAGACATATACCTGACAAATGACTTATTTGCAAGACATATACCTGACAAATGACTTATTTTAAAAAACTTCTATGACAATAATGAAAAGACAAACAGCCCAATTTTTTAAAAAAATAGACAAAAGATTGGAAAAGAAACTTCAAAGGAATATACAGAAATGCCAATAAGTACATGAAAATGTGCTCAATATCATTAGTTATCACGAGTTATTAGGAGTTAAAACCACAAATAGATACCCCACATGATACCCACTAGAATGACTAAAATTAAAAAGTCTGACAACATCCTATGTTGGCAAGGATGTGGAACACCCAGAACTCTCTTACAGTGCTGGAGGGAGCATGAAGATAATGCAACTAATTTGGCAAATATATGGTAGTTTTTTATAAAACTAAGCACACACCAACCCCATGACCCAGCAGCTCCACTTTTTGGTACTTATGCAAGAGAAATGAAAATATGTGTCCACACAAAGTTGTTTACAGGAATGATCAAAGCCACAATATTCACAATATCACAACCCGATGTCCATCAACAAGAGAATGGGTAACTGATTTAGGCATATTTTTACAATATAATACTTACTACTCAATAATAAAAAGGAACGAACTTTGGCTACATGAAGCCATGTGGATGAATCTCACAAAAGCCGGAAATAAGAGAAATCAAACTATTACATGAAGTTTTACACTTGGCAAAGTAAATCTACACTAAAAAAATTTAGAAAAATGGTTGCCTCTAGAGGGTACTGACTGGGGCAGGTCACAGTGAAACTTTCTGGAGTGATGGAAAACTTCAATATCTTAATAGAGGTTTCATTTACACAAGTACCTGCATTTGTCAGAATTTACTGAATTGTGCAATTAAAATGTGCATTTCACTTATGTAAATTTTACCTCAAAAATACTGCCACACAAATACCGAACTATAGTTAGTTGGTTTATTTTTTTTTCCTTTGGTATTTAATGGCAATTCTGATACCACTTTCCATATATTCTAGATTTGAGCAAATAAGTAAATGTATTAAGGGACTTGAAAGCAAGGTATCCCACTACTGGTCAAAGGAGTTACAAATATGGAAAGGGTAGTGCTGATTGGAGTTGAAAGTACTAATATAAACTCTTGTTTTTCTGATAGATGGATAAATAGTTCCACACGGATATATACATTTCCTAATTCTGACAAGGCCTAGAAGCAATTAGCATAGCCAGCACCCATGTCTTGATTTATGAATAACATTCTCTAATAAATGGAAATAGGACTTCCAAAAAAGGTTGATTTCCGAGCTGGAGCATCATCAAATCATGATCTTGGAATACTTTGTCACATAGGAAAGGAAGGGAGCATTAAAATATTGATGGGCACAAATCTAAAGGACACAGAGCTCGGTTGAAGGGACCCCCTATCTGCCAAATCTGGGGCAATTTGAGCATTAAAATAAATAATGGTAGTAACAGAATAAAACCCATTAGCTAAAATAAGATCCACAAGTCCATACAAATAGATGAACAAATAAATGGAGAAGGTACAGTTCTTCCATACAGAAGATGTCAATATAGGACAAGTGACAGAGTTAGAAATTCATCAAAGGGTGCTAAAACTAGAAGACAAAACTTTGATGAGAAAAATCCTACTAATTACAAAGGGAAAATAGTAATCTTACAGGGGAGAAACCTAGCTACACAACCTTACCCAAGTGACCAAGGTTAACATAACTGGTAAAGGGAGAGATCAACATCACACGTCTTTTGATATATAGGACTAGGAAGGATGCAAGACCCCTTCTGTGGTATTACTGAAAAAAATGCATAACCTGCCTAATAATCAAAAAACTTCAACAACCCCAAATTGGGGGACATGCTGAAAATTAAATATCAAGATCAAGATAGACAAATAAAGGTTTAGGAACTGTTCCAGATTAAAAAAACATACAATTAAGTGTAACCTAAGATCCTGAATTAAACCCTCGACCAGGAAAATAAAGAGTTATAATGGACATTACTGGGAGAATTTATAAAATTGAATATGGACTGTGGATTAGATAGCAGAATTATACCAATGTTAAATTTTCTGATTTGAGTAACTGTACTCTGGTTATGTAAGATAATGGCCTTCTTTTAGGAAACATACACTGAAATTTTTCATGATAAATGGGCTTAATATCTCTAAGTCTCAAACAGTTCAGAAAAACAGTTAATAGATAAATACATATATAAATATATATTCATATACCTACAGATACCTACATATACACATATCATATTATATAGAGAAAGGGAGGGAAGGAAAAAGGGTAAGACGAAGGCACAAATGAGGTAAAATATATACAGTCATAATTGGTTTATATGCGTAAAATATATATGGGAGTTCTTGTACTATTCTTGCAAATTTTCTGTATGTGTAGAATTATATAAAAATAAAATTTATTAAAAAGTTAATTGTACTAATGAGACTGTAAATTAGGACAATAGCATAGAAAACCATTTGGCAGTACCTATCAAAGCTAAACATACAAATACCTTGTAAACCAGCAATTCCATTCCTAGGTATTTACTCAATGGAAATACACAGATACAGTCATTGAAAAAGCAGGCACAAGAATATTCATAACATTATAATAGTATGGGATTCCTTTGCATCGATATATCACAATTTATTTATGCATCCTACCCTCAATGGGCACTTAGATTGCTTCCAGTGTGGGGCTATTACAAACAGTATGAAAAGGTGCTGAATTTCATGTTATCAAGGAAAAATGATACTCAAACTTCCACCACATGAGCATAAATTTTAAAGTCTGTTAGACCAAGTTTTGGTGAGGATATGGAGCAAAGAGATTTCTCTTTGGAAAACAGCTTGGCATTACTTAATTTAAATTAGGTAATTACCCAAATTGCCTAGATTAAAATTTAAGACATGTATACCCTATGAGCCAGCAATGATGCGTTTCCTTCTGAGGATATGAAGGCATCAAACCCCCCTGTCCCCAACACACATGCACACTCCATTCTTTTTAATCCTGAACCAACCTGAGCTCAAGTATAAGCTGGGACAGCCTATACAAGATAAATGAATTCCATGAGACTGGTTAAAATTTACCAACATTTGAGATTTTGATGAAACCTGTAGGCCTAATGATTATTCAGCACCCCTCTTGCTTCTAAGAAGCACACGAACAAGAGAGCAGCAAAGGCTGTGTGCTGGATACATGGTGGCCATCATCGTTGCTCCCTGTTGTAGAAATGATGGCGAGAACCCATTCTTGTCCTCAAAGCAGACTTCTCCAGCTCACCTCAAGGAGTAACTGTAATGCCAGAATAGGGGGAGACTGAGCAGATGGAGAAGATAGAGGTGTGCACTGCATGGGGGCTCTTCACCCTCCATGCCTGTCAATGCCAACGCAACCTCCCTGTGGCACCATATTCACCCCCACGTCCCATCTCCTGCTCCTGTCTGGGACAGAAGCAGATCCATTAAGGCTGCATCTCCAGGCACTGTCCCAGGTGCTGAATCTCTGGGACTCAAACTGGAGCAAGTGTGGCCAGGGTTCTAATTCTTCTGCCCTAAAACCTGGGCAAATTACTTAATTTCTACTTCTGCAAGTTGAGATTGGAAATGGGACCTTCCTTACAGGGTTACTGAGGAGATAAAATAAGGTAATATATGTAAATATGTCAAGGGTGCCTGGCACAGAGAGAGGACGTGACAGAGGTTAGATCTTACGGCATCACTCCTAGTGCTACTGCCCTTGCTGCCACTGGAACATGATAGTCCAGGGGATGCTGCAATACTATTTGAGATAACCCCAGGTATGCAGACAGATGAGACAGAGACAGACTAAACAACAATGCAAGATGGAGTTTGGGTACCAGCCTCCTGGTCATTTCTGGTTTCCTGCAACATTTTCCCCGGAATTGTACCATGTACCCTGGCTCCGAGGCATAAACCCAAAGTCGGTATAAAATGTCAGTTGAGTTTCTAAATGTACTTACGGGTCACTGTAATCTGGGCAAAATATTATTTTACATGATAAATTAGAATTTAATGAGGAAGACCTTTAAACTAATTCTGTAGAATGCACTGAGCCTTTGTAAAGAGATAGCTCATGAAAATAAATAGGAGGATGCAGAGCAGCTTACACAGATGCAGCTGACCCACTGACGATCCTTCAGACAGCAACGCAAGCACCCAAAACAATGGCTAGATTCTCCCTGAAACAATCGCAAACATACACACTGTGCCAAGTGGTTTGAAGTACATTTAAAGAATTTTAATGGAACACACAAAAAGTAACGTCTTAGATTTTTATTTTATACAAATCCAAAAATGCAGGGTTTTGCTTAATTTTAATGTTGGTAAATTATCAACCTAAAAGGTCATGCTGTCAAGTTCAAAAACTACTTCAAGATAGCAACTTCCTCCTAAATCTATCTAGAAATGTGGGAATGGGAGAATACGATTTGAATGAAGAAAAATAACAACATGTTTTTCATACCAAAAACCCCACAAAGACAGGAAACAGTATATCCTTTCCTGCCCAAGTACGCCATCATCTCCCTCTGGGCATGTGGCCAAGGATAATGCTGCCATGTAGGTCAGGAGACTCAGCTGGTCTGACTCTGCACTGATTTCTGTAGGACCTGAGTCTTTTACCAATCTGTGAAATTAGTATGTATGATCAGATAAACTCTACAGAACCCATCCTTCCTTGACACTCTCTCTTATCACTGTATTTTACAAACATCCTGCATCCATACCAGAACTGTGTTCCCCTCTCTATTTCTGTGAATGCTGCTCAGAGCAGAGTGCATACGTCTGGTTATTTATAAAGACTAGGGATTTCATCGGAACATCTCCCCATTAATATGTTCTAAAAATATACAGCAATCAACAGTTCACCCAGAGTTGAGATTTTTCTCGCTTCAGCTTAAGCCTTCTCTCCCAAGCTTCAGACCTGGAACTAACTGCCTCTTTGACATCTCCACCTGGATGAAGCATAGATACCTCCATCTTTGCATGAAATGGTCAAATCTCCTCCCAAACTGCACTCCATCCAGTGTTTCCTATCTTGAAAAAATAAAATGGCACAGCTCTCTCCACAAGGCTTCTGGATGAACAGTAAAAATGTCTTGGGAGTTTTTTAAAGTCCTGATTTAGCCTGGGCTTCACTCATTTTGATGTAATTAGTCTGGGATGCCATTTTGGCATTGAGATTTTTATTTCAAAGCTGCCCTTCCCCAGGGCTGAGAATCACTGCCCCAGATATTTTAAATCCCCAAGACTCTAATGGGTCTATTCCTCCTCCAATGTGCCCTCAATTCCAGATGCCCTCAACTGCTACAACCTGCCAAATGGGGTCGCCATGGTCTGTATGAATGAGGTGCCACTGGAGGCTGTGCAATGTGGCAGCTCTGCCTTCCAGCCCCAAGGTCTCCCAGCACTCCAGGCTCTGCTGTAGTCATTATCAGCTCTATCTACATGTTTGAATCACCTGTGCTCTTTTCAAAGCCATAGATGCTCAGAGATTCTGAATCAACGGGGTTGGAGCCCATGGATAACAGTTTTTAAAAGTTTTCCAGGAGATTATGATGTGCAGACAGAGTTAAATACAACTTATTCAGTAGGTTATTTAGTGTCCCAAAGAGAATTTCTAATTTCTGCAAGGTATCCATTGTGCGTCCATGAGTCTGCCACTCCTCCAGACCTCCAATCTGCTGATCCTGTCACTTTTCATCCTTCATCCTCCTCCTCGAGTCCTCACTTCTCTAAGTGCCCAGCCTAAACACTGTGGTTCAACACACAGCCATGTGTTTACAAATAATATTAACACGTTGCTCGTCCTCCCCTCCCTTCCCCTCCACTTACTCTGCACTGTACCAAAGCATCCAAACATTGCTGGAAAAAATCTTGAAATGCTGATGACAGGACTTTCTTCAAATTTATACCATATACCTCAGATAAGCACTCAGAACTGCCAAACTGTCATACTTCCTTAGAAATTTCACTTTCCCATTCTGCAAGATGACTATTTCATGCTTTTCTATTCCTTTCAAATATCCAAACAGCCTCTTCAGTTTCATCTGGTGCTTTTGCTGCCTACTCAGTGGTCTGTGGAGAACCTTGTGATCTTACCATCACCAACCCTTCAGCTTCTGTACCCTCATCCTTCACATTTCTCTCCCATTACCTTCCTTTGTAGGGTACCCCCTTCACCTACTAGAGGTTACTAAGGAACATAATCCCTCCAATTACCCCCCAGTTTCTGGCCCCCCAGTGTCATCAACTTCTCCTTCTTTACTTGATTATGCTTTCAAATTGCTCATCCTAAAAATAGACTTAATATCTCCCTCCAGCTGCCACTCCTTTTTCTGCTCTCCTTGGCAGCAACAGCCTTTGAAGATTTATCTATACTCCCTGTCACTAAATGCTGACTTCTTTTCCCTTCATTTTGTAAAGATATTTGCACTGGGAATAGAATTTTAGATTTGCGGGTATTTACATTGAACACACTGAAGTTATTAATACACTCTCTTCCAGCTTCCAATACTGTGGTTAAAAGACATCCTACGTTCATGGATCAGAAGACTTAATATTATCAAGATGGCAATACTCCTAAAATTGATATACAGATTAAGTGCATCTCTATCAAAATCCCAGCTGGCTTTTTGCAGAAATTGATAAGCTGATTTTAAGATTATCAAGGGACCAAGAATAGCCAAAACTCTCTCAAAAGAGGTCTCAAAATTTGCTACAGATCTAAAATAATTAAGACAGTGTGGTATTTGCACAAACCCTTATACATTTATGGTCAACTGATTTTTGACAAGGGTGTTAAGACAATTCTGTAGGGGAAAAAGTTATTTTCAACAAACGATGCTTGGACAACTGGATAGCAACATTCAAAAGAATAAAGTTGGATTCCTATATCACAATGTACACAAAAATTAACTCAAAATGGATCCTAGATTTCCTAAAAGTAAAAACTAATACTATAAAACTCAAACATAGAAGTAAATATTTGTGATCTTGGATTAGGCAATTGTTTTTTAGGTATGATACTAAAAGCCCAAGCAACCAATGAAAGAATAGATAAATTGGACTTCTTCAAAATTAAAAATGGTTTTGATTCAAACGACACCATAAGGAATGTGCAAAGACAACCCACAGAACTGGAAAAATATTTGCAAATACTATATCTGATAAGGGGACTTATATCCAGAATACATAAACAATCCTTGCAACTCAATAATAGGAAGACAAATAACCAATTAAAAAATAGCAGAGGATTTGAATAGACACTTCCTGAAAGAACATATACAAATGGTCAATAATCACATGGAAAGATGCCCAGTGGCATCATGAGGGAAATGCAGATCAAAACCCCAGTGAGATACTGCTTCACACTTATTAGGATGTCTATGATCAAAAAGACATGTGTTGATAAGAATGTGGAGAAATGGGCCCCTTCATACACTGATGGTGGGAATGTAACATGATAACCCACTATGGAAAATAGCTGAGCACTTTCTCAAAAGGTTAAACATAGTGCTGCCAAATGAACAAGCAATTCTACTCTTAGATATAAATCCAAGAGAAATGAAAACATACTTGTATATAAATTTTCACAGCACTGTTATTCATCATAGCCAAAAGGAGAAACATCCAAATATTCATCAATTGATTAATAGATAATTAATGGTATATCCATATAATGGAATATTAGTGATAAAAAGAATGAAATATTGATACATGCTACATCATGAATGGATCTTGGAAACATTATTCTAAGTGAAACAAGCTAACCCAAAAGATAAGATATTATATGATTCAGCTTGTATGCAATGTCCAGAATAGGTAAGTTTATAAAAACAGAAAATAGATTAATAGTTGCCTAGAACTGGGGGGAGGTGATTGAGGGTTACGGTTAATTGGTATGGGATTATTTTTGGAGTGATAAAATGTTCTAAAATTAAACTGTTGATGGTTGCATACATCTGTGACTAAACTAAAGACCAATGAACTGTACACTTTAAGTGAGTTAATTTTATGATAAGTGAATTAATTATATCTGAACAAAAATTGTTTTTTAGAAAGTGACAGTTAAAAACCTAGTGGAAAGGCTGTAATTTGGCAGTGGCAGGAGTGGTGGCAGTGGCTTCCAGGGATGTACCTAAAACTCACAAGGAGGGAAACTCTTCCCTCTGACCACAGGAACAGGTCTCAAGGCTTTGGAGCAAATACTCATTGCTTCTTTTTCTCTCTCTGTCCTCTCCCCACTTGACCTCAGACACAGGTAAAGTCATGGGAAGTGCAATACAGTGCAGAGATACTAAAGCCCCAGTTTTCTAAGCAGAGGACATCTAAAGAAGCCAAGAGAGCCAGAAAGTGTCAGGAAGATTGCAAAGAGGAGGAGCTCAAGAGAGTGACCCCACACAGTGATAGATGAACCTCTGGCTCACTTCCAAGCTGTGCATGCATGGGTAACCCTAAACAGTATAGCAAAGGCTTTCACAATAGAACTAAAGGATTAACCACCATCCAGGTCCCAGACTTGCCACAGAGTGGTCCATAGCTGGAAAGATCCAAACAGCATTGTAAAGGCTCTGAAACAGACTTGACATTAGAACCACATCCCAAGGAAGCAAGGCCAGAACCTGAAGGCTGAACTTAACCAGGTCAATTGCCTGCTAAAATAAATAAACAAAAACCTGACATCCTCCTTAGAATTAAACAAGACCCAGATTTTCATATCATAATATTCCAAATGCCCAGCATGCAATCCAAATTACATGGTATATAAACAACCAGGAAAATCTCAACTTGGGAGGGAAAAGAGAATCAGCATATGTCAAGTCTGAGATGACAAAAATGTTAGAATTACCAGATATTGTAGAAGATGCTATTATAACCATGCTCCTAGAAGTAAGGCCAAACAATTGAAAACATAAAAAGTCTCAACAAAGAAATAAAAGAAATACAGAAGAATCAGATGGAAATTTTAGAAATGAAAACATAATAACTGAAACAAAAATATTCACTGGACGAGTTCAATAGCAGAATGGAGATGACAAAGGAAACAGTCACTGACCTTCAAGAGAAATCAATGGAAATTGTCTAATTTGAACATCAGAGAGAAAAATACTGAAAAAAATTAAGACTCAGGGACCTGCAAAAAATGTCAAAAAATAGTTGGTCATTTGTGCCATCAGAGTTCCAAGAGAAGACAGTCTAGTGCAGAAAAAAAACTGAAGTAATGGCTGAAATCTTCCCAAATTTCATGAAAGACAAACTTACAGATTCAAGAAACTCAAAGTAACTCCAAAAGAAAAAAAAAATCAAAGCAATCCAATCCTAGACATATTATAATCAAACAGCTGAAAACCAAATACAATGCAAAAATCTTGAAAGCAGCCAGGAAAAATCACTGCATTTATGAATGATGAACAATGATTTGAATGACTGCAGATTTCTCATCAGAAATCAGAGAGGCACAATATTTTTAAAGGGTTTCAGTAAAGAACTGTTAACTCAGAATGCTATATCCAGCATAAATAACCTTTGAGAATGACGATGAAATAAGATATTCTCAGATGAGGGGAAATAAAGCAAATTAGTCACTAGAACTGCTCTAAAAAATGCTAAAGGAAGTTCCTCAGACAGGAGGGAAATGATGTGAAAAGGAAACTTGAAACTTCAAGAACAAAGAGCAATGGAATGACAACTGTGTGGGCAAAATACAACTGATTATTCCTTTTTGGGTCATTTCTATAAAATATATATAATGATTAAAAGCAAAAATGATAACACTGTCTGATGGGGTTTTCAGTGTTTGTGCATGTAATACATAAGAAACCTGCAAATAAAGGGGGAAAGTCAAGGGACCTATGTGGTTGTGGAGTTTTCTACATTCCATGTGAAATGGTAAAATATTAATTCTACAGAGACTGTGAAAAGGTAAGTATGAATATTGTAATCTCTAGATAAATCAAATATGATTATATAAAGAGATAGAATAAAAAATAAATTAGAATGGAATACTAAAAAATATTAAAGTATTCCAGAGTAAGACAAGAAAGGAGAAACGGAGAGACAAAAAGGAGAGAACAAAGAGAAAACTAATAATAACTTTGTCAACCTAAACCCAAACATATCAATAATTCCATTAAAGGCAAATGGTTGAAATATACCAACTAAAAGACATCGATTACTGGAATGGATTCAAAAAAATAAGACTCGATGATACGATCTCTCCATGAAACCCACTTTAAATATGATGGCATAGGTAGGTCAAAAGTAAATGATGGCAAAAATATTCCATGAAAATATTAACTGAAAGAAAGTGGAGTGGTATATTAACATCAAATACAGTTGACTTCAGAGCAAGAGGAATTACCAGGGATTAAGAGAAATGTTATGTAATGATAGAAAGTTCAATTCACCAAACAATCTCAAAATAAACAATCCCAAATGTGTCGGCACCAAACAAAATCTTCAAAATCCATAAAGCTTCAAAATCCATAAAGCAAAAACCAGTGTGAATATAGCTTGGCAATTAAACATACACTTACACATAGTCCAGCGGTCCCACTCCAAGGTATTTATTCCAGAGAGATGAAAACTTAGTTCCCCCTAAACCTTGTACATGGTTGGTCATAGCAACTTTACCCATGCGAGCCAAAACTGGGTAACTTCCTGAACGTCCTTCAAAGGGTGAATGAACAAACTGTGGTACACCCATACAATGGCATGCCATCCAGCAATAAAAAGGAGTTAACTATTAATTCACACAACTGTGGTAAATCTCAACTGTGCTAGGCTGAGTGAAAGATGGCATGCCATCCAGCAATAAAAAGGAGTTAACTATTAATTCACACAACTGTGGTAAATCTCAACTGTGCTAGGCTGAGTGAAAGAAGCCAGCTCCCAAATACTACATATTGTATGTCTCCAATTCAATGACAGTCTGGAAAAAGCACAACTGTAGGGGAAGAGAACAGAGCAGTGTTGTCAGGGGTTAGGAGTGAGGGAAGAGTTGACTGCAGAGGGGCAGCCTGAGGGAGTCTCACTGGGTGATGAAACTGTCCTGCATACTGATTGTGGTAGTGGTTTAACAAATCTACATGTGTGTTAAACTCATCACTGTACACAAAAAGTCAATTATGCAATATGCTAATCTTAAAAATAGGATTAAAAAATTTTAAAGGCTGTGTCAAAAAATAAAGATATCAAACGAATAAACTAGGTTTCTACCTCAGGAAACTAGAAGAGCAAACTAAACACAAAACAAGCAGAATGAAGGACACAATGAAGATCAGAATATAAATCAATGAAATAGAAAACAGAAAAACAAAAAGAAATAGCAGAAGTTTGTTCTTTGAAAATATTAACAAAACTGAAAAGCCATTAGCCAGATTGACCAAGATTTCAAAAGAGAAGACATAAATTACCAAAATCATGAATGAAAGAGGGAACGTTGCTACCAAATTCACAGACATCAAAAGAATTACCTGGGCTGGGAAAAATGGGCAGTTACATGTAAAAGAATGAAAATAGAACCTTCTCTAACATCACACACAAAAATAAACTCAAAATGGATTAAAGCCCTAAATGTAAGACCGGATACTATAAAACCCTTAGAGGAAAACATAGGCAGAACACTCTTTGATATAAATCGCAACAATATTTATTTGGATACATCTCCTAGAGTAATGGAAATAAAAACAAAAATAAATAAATGGGACCTAATTAAACTTAAAAGCTTTTGCACAGCAAAGGAAACCAAAAACAAAATGAAAAGACAACCTACAGACTGAGAGGAAATATTTGCAAACGATGCTATCGACAAGGGATTAATTTCCAAAATACACAAACAGCTTAATATACAAAAAAACCAACCAAACCAATTAATGGGCAGAAGACCTAAATAGACATTTCTCCAAAGAAGACACACAGATAGCCAACAGGCACATGAAAAGATGCTCACTATTGTTAATTATTAGAGAAATGCAAATCAAAACCACAATGAGGTATCACCTCACACCAGTCAGAATGGCCATCATTAAAAAGTCTACAAATAATAAATGCTGGAGAAGGTGTGGAGAAAAAGGAACCCTCCTACACTGTTCATGGGAATGTAAAAAAGCCACTATGGAGAACAGTATGGAGCTTCCTTGAAAAACTAAATATAGAGCTACCATACAATCCAGAAATCCCACTCCTGGGCATATATCCAGAGAAAGCC
This sequence comes from Balaenoptera acutorostrata, assembly GCF_949987535.1. Lineage (NCBI taxonomy): Eukaryota > Metazoa > Chordata > Mammalia > Artiodactyla > Balaenopteridae > Balaenoptera > Balaenoptera acutorostrata. Next base: position 59,313,253 of record NC_080066.1, on the reverse strand, counting down.
ATAATTTGAAAAGATACATGCACCCCAATGTTCATAGCAACACTATTTACAGTAGCCAAGACATGGAAGAAACCTAAGTGTCCATGGACAGATGAATGGATAAAGAAGATGTGGTAATATATATACAATGGAATATTACTCAGCCATCAAAAAGAATGAAATAATGCCATGTGTAGCAACATGGATGAACCTAGAGATATCATACTAAATGAAGTAAGTCAGACAGAGAAAGACAGATATCAAAAGATATCACTTATATGTGGAATTTAAAATACGACACAAACAAACTTATTTTCAAAACAGAAATAGAGGGCTTCCCTGGTGGTGCAGTGGTTGAGAATCTGCCTGCTAATGCAGGGGACACGGGTTCATACCCTGGTCTGGGAGGATCCCGCATGCCGCGGAGCAACTAGGCCCGTGAGCCACAGCTGCTGAGCCTGCGTGTCTGGAGCTTGTGCTCCGCAGCAAGAGAGGCCGCGATAGTGACAGGCCCGCGCACCACGATGAAGAGTGGCCCCCACTTGCCACAATTGGAGAAAGCCCTCGCACAGAAAGAAAGACCCAACACAGCCAAAAATAAATTAAATAAATAAATAATAATAATAAAAAAATTTTTAAATGCATATTCTTAAAAAAAAAAACAAAAAAAAAACAAAAAAAAACAGAAATAGACTCATAGACATAGGAAACAAACTTATGGTTACCAAAGAGGTTAGCAGGGCTGTGGAGAGATAAATTAGGAGTTCGGGATAAACATATACACACTACTGTATATAAAATAGGTAAACAAAAAGGACCTACTGTATAGCACAGGGAACTATACTCAATATCTTGTAATAACCTCTAAGGAAAGAGAATGTGAAAAAGAATAGATATATATGTATAACTGAATCACTTTTCTGTACACTTGAAACTAACACAACATTGTAAATTAACTATACTTCACTTAAAAAAAAAGAACTCTAGACCTTCAAGATGGTGGAACAGTAAGAAGTGGAGATCACCTTCCTCCCCACAAATACATCAAAAATACATCTACATGTGGAACAACTCCTACAGAACACCTACTGAACACTGGAAGAAGACCTCAGACTTCCCAAAAGGCAAGAAAAACCCCACGTACCTGGGTAGGGCAAAAGAAAAAAGAACAAACAGAGACAAAAGAATAGGGACCCACGTCTCTGGGAGGGAGCTGTGAAGGACGCAAAGTTTCCACACACTAGGAAGCCCCTTCACTGGCAGGTACAGGTTGGGGGGAAGCTTTGGCACCATAGAGGACAGCACAGCAATGGGGGTGCAGAGGGCAAAGCAGAGAGATTCCTGGATAGAGGATCGGGGCCAACCAGCACTCACCAGCCTGAGATGTTTGTCTGCTCACCCACCGGGGCGGGTGGGGGCTGGGAGATGAGGGGCTCAGGCTTCAGAGGTCAGACCCCAGGGAGAGGACTGGGGTTGGCTGCATGAAGAGAGCCTGAAGGGGGCTAGTGCACCACAGCTAGCCAGGAGGGAGTCCAGGAAAAAGTGTGGATCTGACAGAGAGGCAAGAGACCATTGTTTCCGGGTGCATGAGAGGGAGGCTTCCTGCTCCACGTGCCCACAGAAGGCAGAGCACCGCCTAAGCAAGCTCCAGAGACAGGCGCGAGCTGTGGCTATCATCTTGGACCCCAGAGGCAGGCACAGACCGCTACTGCTGTCGCTGCTGCCACCAAGAATCCTGTGTGCAAGTGCAGGTCACTACCCACACCCTCCTGGAGACTGTGCAGCATGCCACTGCCAGGGTCCCATGATCCAGGGCCAACTTCCTTGGGAGAACACATGGCACGCCTAAGGCTGTTGCAACGTCATGCTGGCCTCGGCCACTGCAGGCATGCCCCACATTCTAATTATGACTACCGTTCCCCTCCCTCTCCCCAACTTGAGTGAGCAAGAGAGAACTAATCAGCTGCTGCTTTAACCCTCTCTTGTATGGGCAGGGAAAAATGCCTGAGGGCAGCCTACATGCAGAGGCAGGACCAAAACCAAAGCTGAACCCCAGGAGCTGTACAAACAAAGAAGAAAAAGGAAAATTTCTCTGTGCAGCCTCAGGAGCAGCGGATTAAATCCCTGCAAAAGGCTTGATAAACTGTGCATCTGTGGAATACCTGAATAGACAACGAATGTTCCCAAAATTGAGGCGGTGGACTTTGGGAGCAACTGTAGACTTGGGGTTTGCTTTCTGTGTTTGACTTGTTTTTGGTTTTATGTTTATCTTAGTTTAGTTTTTAGTGCTTGTTTTCATTGGTGGGTTTGTTTATTGGTTTGGTTGCCTCTTCCTTTTTTTTTTTTTTCCTTTTTATGAGCATGTGTGTATGTTTCCTTGCGTGACTTTTGTCTGTTTAGTTTTGCGTTTACCATTTGTTTTGGGGTTCTACCTGTTCGTTTTTATTTTCTTCCTTTTCTTCCATGCCATGCAGTTGGCAGGGTCTTGGTGTTCCAGCTGGGTGTTGGGCCTGAGCCTCCCAAGGTGGGAGAGGCAAGTCTAGGACATTGGACCACCAGAGACCTCCCGGCCTCATGTGATATTAATCAGTGACAGCTCTCCCAGAGATCTCCATCTCAACACTAATCCCAGCTCCACCCAATGGCCAGCAAGCTCCCGTGCTGGATGCCCCATGCCAAACAACTAGCAAGTCAGGAACACAACCCCACCCATTAGCAGAGAGGCTGCTTAAAGTCACACTAAGTTCAGAGACACACCAAAACACATCACCAGACGTGGCCGTGCCCACCAGAGGCACAAGATCCAGCCCCACCCACCAGAACACAGGCACCAGTCCCCCCACCAGGAAGATTACACAAGCCACTGAAGCATCCTCACCCACTGGAAGCAGACATCAGAAATAAGAGGAACTACGAATGTGCAGCCAGTGAGAAGGAGATCCCAAACAGTAAGTTACACAAAATGAGAAGACAGAGAAATATGCAGCAGGTGAAGGAGCAAAGTAAAAACCCACCAGACCAAACAAATGAAGAGAGAATAGGCAGTCTACCTGAAAAAGAATTCAGAGTAATGATAGTAAAGATGATCCAAAATCTCTGAAATAGAAAGGAGAAAATACAAGAAACGTTTAACAAGGACCTAGAGAAACTAAAGAGCAAACAAACAATGATCAACAACACAATAAATGAAATTAAAAATATTTTAGAAGGAATCAATACCAGAATAACTGAGGCAGAAGAACGGATAAGTGACCTGGAAGATAGAAGAGTGGAAATAACTGCTGCAGAGCAGAATAAAGAAAAAGAATGAAAAGAATTGAGGACAGTCTCAGAGACCTCTGGGACAACATTATACGCACCACCATTCGAAGAAGAAGAGAAAAAGAAAGGGTCTGAGAAAATATTTGAAGAGATTATAGTCAAAAACTTCCCTCACATGGGAAAGGAAACAGTCAATCAAGTTCAGGAAGTGTAGAGAGTCCCATACAGGAAAAATCCAAGGAGAAACATGCCAAGGCACATATTAATCAAACCATCAAAAATTAAATACAAAGAAAAAATATTAAAAGCAGCAAGGGAAAAGCAACAAATAACATACAAGGGAATCCCCATAAGGTTAACAGCTGATCTTTCAGCAGAAACACTGCAAGCCAGAAGGGAGTGGCAAGACATACTTAAAGTGATGAAAGGGAAAAACCTACAACCAAGATTACTCTACCCAGCAAGGATCTCATTCAGATTTGACGAGAAATTAAAACCTTTACAGACAAGCAAAAGCTAAGAGAATACAGCACCACCAAAGCAGCCTTACAACAAATGCTAAAGGAACTTCTCTAGGTGGGAAACACAAAAGAAGGAAAAGACCTACAAAAACAAACCCCGCAAAATTAAGAAAATGGTAATAGGAACATACACATTGATAATTACCTTAAATGTAAAGGGATTAAATGCTCCAACCAAAAGACACAGGCTCACTGAATGGTTACATAAACAAGACCCATACATATGCTGTCTACAAGAGACCCACTTCAGACAAACAATTATGGGGAAAAAATGGAGGCAAAGATCAAGAAGATGCAAGAAATGTTTAACAAAGACCTAGAAGAATTAAAGAACAAACAAAGAGAGATGACTAATAAAATAACTGAAATGAAAAATACACTAGAAAGGAATCAATAGCAGAATAACCAAGGCAGAAGAACATTTAAGTGACCTGAAAGACAGAATGGTGGAAATCACTGCCGCAGAAGAGAATAAACAAAACAGAATGAAAAGAAATGAAGACAGCCTAAGAGACCTCTGGGACACCATGAAACGCACCAACATTCGCATTATAGGGGTCCCAGAAGAAGAGAGAGAAAAAGGCCCCGATAAAATATTTGAAGTGATTATAGTCAAAAACTTCCCTAACATGGGAAAGGAAATAGCTACCCAAGTACAGGAAGCACAGAGAGTCCCGGGCAGGATAAACCCAGGGAGAAACATGCCGAGACACATAGTAATCAAACTGACAGAAATTAAAGACAAAGAAAAATTATTAAAAGCAACAAGGGAAAAATGACAAATAATATACAGGGGAACTCCCATAAGGTTAACAGCTGATTTCTCAGCAGAAACTCTGCAAGCCAGAAGGGAGTAGCAGGATATATTTGAAGTGATGAAAGGGAAGAAACTACCACCAAGATTATTCTAGCCAGCAAGGATCTCATTCATATTCAATGGAGAAATCAAAAGCTTTACAGACAAACAAAAGCTAACAGAATTCAGCACCACCAAATCAGCTCTTACAACAAATGCTAAAGGAACTTCTCTAAGTGGGAAACACAAGAGAGGAAAGGACCCACAAGGACAAACCCCAAACAATTAAGAAAATGGTAATAGGAACATACATATCAATAATTACCTTAAACGTGAATGGATTAAATGCTCCAACCAAAAGACACAGACTGGCTGAATGGATACAAAAACAAGACCCGTATATATGCTGTCTACAAGAGACCCACTTCAGACCTAGGGACACATACAGACTGAAAGTAAGGGGGTGGAAAAAGATATTCCATGCAAATGGAAATCAAAAGAAAGCTGGAGTAGCAATACTTGTAACAGATAAAAGAGACTGTAAAATAAAGAATGTTACAAGAGAAAGGAAGGACACTACATAATGATCAAGGGATCAATCCAAGAAGCAGATGTAACAATTATAAATATATATGCACTCAACATAGGAGCACCATAATACATGAGGCAAATGCTAACAACCATAAAAGAGTAAATCAATAGTAACAAAATAATAGCGGGAGACTTTAACATGTCACTTAAACACCTATGGACAGATCATCCAGACAGAAAATTAATAAGGAAACAAAAGCTTTAAATGACACAATAGACCAGACAGATTTAATTGATATTTATAGGACACGCCATCCAAAAACAGCACATTACACTTTCTTCTCAAGTGCACTCCGAACATTCTTCAGGATAGATCACATCTTGGGTCACAAATCAAGCCTCAGTAAATTTAAGAATATTGAAATCATCTCAAGCATGTTTTCCGAACACAACGCTATGAGATTAGAAATAAATTACAAGGGAAAAAATGTAAAAAACACAAACACATAGAGGCTAAACAATACATTATTAAATAACCAAGAGATCACTGAGGAAATCAAAAAATACCTAGATACAAATGACAACAAAAACACGACAATCCAAAACCTATGGGATGCAGCAAAAGCAGTTCTATAAGGGAAGTTTATAGCAATACAATCCAACCTCAACAAGAAAAATCTCAAATAAACAATCTAACTCTACACCTAAAGGAACTAGAGAAAGAAGAACAAAATAACCCCCAAAGTCAGTAGAAGAAAGAAATCATAAAGATCAGAGCAGAAATAAATGAAATAGAAAAAAGAAAACAGTAGCAAAGATCAATAAAACTAAAAGCTGGTTCTTAGAGAATGTAAACAAAATTGATAAACCTTTAGCCAGACTCATCAAGAAAAAGAGGGAGAGGACTCAAATACATAAAATTAGAAATGAAAAAGGAGAAGTAACAACGGACACTGCAGAATTACAAAGCATCATAAAAGACTACTACAAGTAACTCTATGCCATAAAATGGACAACCTAGAAGAAATGGACAAATTCTTAGAAAGGTATAACCTTCCAAGACTGAACCAGGAAGAAAGAGAAATATGAACAGACCAGTCACAACTAATGAAATTGAAACTGTGATTAAAAATCTTCCAACAAGCAAAAGTCAAGGACCAGATGGCTTCACAGGTGAATTCTATCAAACATTTAGAGAAGAGCTAACACCCGTCCTTCTCAAACTCTTCCAAACTATTTCAGAGGAAGGAACACTCCCAAACTCATTCTATGAGACCACCATCACACTGATACCAAAACCAGACAAAGATATCACAGAAAAAGAAAATTACAGACCAGTATCACTGATGAAGATACATGCAAAAATCCTCAGCAAAATACTACCAAACAGAATCCAACAACACATTAAAAAGATCATACACCATGATCAAGTGGGATTTATCCCAGGGATGCAAGGATTCTTCAATATATGCAAATCAATCAATGTGATACACCATATTAACAAACTGAAGAAAAAAAATCATATGATCATCTCAGTAGATGCAGAAAAAGCTTCTGACAAAATTCAACACCCATTTATGATAAAAACTCTCAAGAAAGTGGGCATAGAGGGAACCTACCTCAACATAATAAAGCCCAGATACGACAAAACCACAACAAACATCATTCTCAATGGTGAAAAACTGAAAGCATTTCCTCTAAGATCAGGAACAAGACAAGGATGTCCACTCTCACCGCTATTATTCAACATAGTTTTGGAAGTCCTAGCCATGGCAACCAGAGAAGAAAAAGAAATAAAAGGAATACCGATTGGAAAAGAAGAAGTAAAACTGCCACTGTTTGCAGATGACGTGGCACTATACGCAGATAATCCTAAAGATGCCACTGCTAGAGCTAATCAATGAATTTGGTAAAGTTGCAGGATACAAAATTAATGCACAGAAATCTCTTTCATTCCTATACACTAACAACGAAACACTAGAAAGAGAAATTAAGGAAACAATCCCATTCACCATTGCAACAAAAAGAATAAAATACCCAGGAAAAAACCTACCTAAGGAGGTAAAGACCTATACTCAGAAAACTATATGACACTGATGAAAGAAATCAAAAATGACACAAACAGATGGAGAGACATACCATGTTCTTGGACTGGAAGAATCAGTATTGTGAAAATGACTATACTACCCAAAGCAATCTACAGATTCAGTGTAATCCCTATCAAATTACCAACAGCATTTTTTACAAAACTAGAGCAAAAAATCTTAAAATTTGTATGGAGACAGAAAAGACCCCGAACAGCCAAAGCAATCTTGAGGGAAAAAAACGGAGCTGGAGGAATCAGACTCCCTAACTTCAGACTATACTACAAAGCTACAGTGACCAGGACAATATGCTACTGGCACAAAAACAGAAATATAGATCAATGGAACAGGATAGAAAGTCCAGAGATAAACCCATGCACTTATGGTCAACTAATTTTATGACAAAGGAGGCAAGGATATACAACAGAGAAAAGACAGCCTCTTCAATAAGTGGTGCTGGGAAAACTGGACAGCTACATGTAAAAGAATGAAATTAGAATGCTCCCTAACACCATACACAAAAATAAACTCAAAATGGATTAAAGACCTAAATGTATGACTGGACACTATAAAACTCTTAGAGGAAAACATAGGAAGAACACTTTTTGACATAAATCACAGTAAGACCTTTTTTGACCAACCTCCTACAGTAATGGAAATAAAAACAAAAATAAACCAATGGGACCAAATGAAACTTAAAAGCTTTTGCACAGCAAAGGAATCTATAAACACGATGAAAAGCCAACGCTCAGAACAGGAGAAAGTATTTGCAAACAACAATGGACAAAAGTTAATCTCCAAAATATATAAACAGCCCATGAAGCTCAATATTAAAAAAACAAACATCCCAATCAAAAAATGGGCAGAAGACCTAAATAGACATTTCTCCAAAGAAGACATAGAGATGTCCTAGAGGCACATGAAAAGCTGCTCAACATTACTAATTATTAGAGAAATGCAAATCAAAACTACAACGAGGTATCACCTCACATCACTCAGAATGGCCATCATCAAAAAAATCTACAAACAATAAATTCTGGAGAGGGTGTGGAGAAAAGGGAATCCTCCTACACTGTTGGTGGGAATGTAAATTGATACAGCCACTATGGAGAACAATATGGAGGTTCCTTAAAAAACTAAAAATAGAACTACCATATGACCCAGCAATCCCGCTACTGGGCATATACCCAGAGAAAACCAAAATTCAAAAAGACACATGCACCCCAATGTTCATTGCAGCACTATTTACAATAGCCAGGTCATGGAAGCTACCTAAATGCCCATCGATAGACAAATGGATAAAGAAGATGTGGTACATATATACAATGGAATATTACTCAGCCATAAAAAGGAACGAAATGGGTCATTTGTAGAGACATGGATGGACCTGGAGACTGTCATACAGAGTGAAGTAAGTCAGAAAGAGGAAAACAAATATCGTGTATTAACGCATATATGTGGAATCTAGAAAAATGTTACAGATGAACAGGATTGCAAGCAGAAATACAGACACAGATAAAGGGAACAAATGTATGGACACCAAGAGGGGAAAGCGGGGGTGGTGTGGTGGGATGAACTGGGAGATTGGAACTGACATATATACACTAATATGTATAAAATAGATAACTACTAAGAACCTGGTGTATAAAAAAATAAAATAAAATTCAAATAAATAAACACTTGTAAATTTTTCCAAAAAAAAAAAAGGAAACGAAATTGAGTTATTTGTAGTGAGGTGGATGGACCTAGAGTCTGTCATACAGAATGAATTAAGTAAGAAAGAGAAAAGCAAATATCATATGCTAACACATATATACGGCATCTAAAAAAAAATGGTTCTGATGAACCTAGGGGCAGAACAGGAATAAAGATGCAGATGTAGAGAATGGACTTGAGGACAGGGAGGGCGAGGAAGGGTAAGCTGGGACAAAGTGAGAGAGTAGCACTGACAAATATACACTACCAAATGTGAAGTAGCTAGCTAGTGGGAAGCAGCTGCGTAGCACAGGGAGATCAGCTCGGTGCTTTGTGACCACCTAGAGGGGTGGGATAGGGAGGGTGGGAGTGAGGCGCAAGAGGGAGGGGATATGAGGATATATGTATACATATAGCTGATTCACTTTGTTACACAGCAGAAACTAACACACCATTGGAAAGCAATTATACTCCAATAAAGACATAATAAATAAATAAATAAATAAATAAATAAAAGAACTCTGTTCTATTACCTCACTTGTGGTTGAGTTCATGGAAAAATTAAAAACTGTGAAATAATGAAGAGAATATAAAGCTTTATTATTATGAAGACCTAAAGGAAAAACAGAATTTTGAAAAGTTTTTACTATAACCTTTTAAAACTATTTTCTATTTAGGAGAAAATCATAAGCCATAGCTTCTTTGAAGCGGAAGTATGAAGTCATAAAGACCAGAACAGGTTAGGATGAAAGAAAAAATTAAAAACAGAGCACTACAAGTTTTCACAGAAGTAGTGAAGGCAGAACTGGGGCAGCATGAAATATGTCAGTGGGTGGAGGATGAAATTGAAAAGATCTCCTGGAGGTCTTAGTGCCTCCTCTCACAGTCTTACAGGGATAAAACCTAAAATAAAATTAATTCTTTTTTTTTAAACAAAAAAGTATTACATGGGAGTATTGTGAACACTTCATGCCAAAAAAAGTTAGAAAAGTCACAGGTAATGGAGAAATTTTTAGAGGTACACAAATTACCAAAGCTTATGCAAGAAGAAAACAGAAAATCTGAATAGACCAATAACAAGGAAAGAAACTGAATTGGTAAATAAGGGAAAAAAGTTAAGTCTAATCCAAAATGGTTTCACTAGTGCATTCTACGAAATATTTAAATGAAAAAATAATACCAATCCTTCACAAATGTTTTCATAAAGTACAGGAGGGGGGAACACTTCTCAACTCATTCTATGAAGTCAGCATCACTCTGATATCAAAGCCAGATAAAGATATCACAAGAAAAGAAACTGTAGACAATATACTTCATGAACACAGACATAAAAAATCCTTAGTGAAATATGAATAAACCAAATTCAGGAACAACAACAAAATTATATGTCGTGATCAATTTGTGTCTATCTCAACAATTCAAAGTTGCTTTAACATCTGAATACTATATAATATTATATAACACAGTATATTATAGAATAAAGGACAAAACCATACAACAATCTCAGAAGATGCAGATAATGCAGAGAAAGCATTTGAAAAAATCCAACATTTCTTCATGATAAAAATTCTCAACAAATTAGTAATATAAGGGGACTTCCTCAACCTGATAAAGGGCATCTCTGAAAAGCCAATAGCTAACATACTTAATGAGGAAAGAATGAATGCTTTGCACCTCAGATCAAGAACAAAGCAAGGATGTCCCACTCTTGTCCCTTGTAATCAAAAATGTCCTGGAGGCTCTAGCCAGTGAAATAAGAAAAACAGTGACATCTTAACAGCATGTGGATTGGAAAGAAGTAAATCTAAACTGATTGTATTCACACATGATGAGCTGACATGTAGAAAATTCTAAGAAGTTCACAGAAAAGTTATCAGAACTAATTCTTGAGTTTAGCAAAGTTTCAGGAGGTTAGTTCCTAGAGGGTGAACAAGGAAATTTGTGGGGGATCTGTTAGTGTTCTGTTTTTTGATCTGGGTCTTGGTTTATTACACTGCCTATTTGTCATCTCCTTTAGATGTCTTACAGGCATCTCGAACTTAATACGTCAAATAGATTATTGGTTTTACTCCCATATCCACATCCATTCCCAACTGCCCACCAACTATCTCCCTTCCCATTAACTGACATCAAGATTCACCTACTTGCTCAGTAGGAACTGGAATTATCCTTGATTGCCCCCTTTCCCTTGCATCACATGTGTAATTCAACAGCAACTCCAGTGGGTTCTACCTCAAAAAACATGGTGGATTCGTCCACTTCCTTCCATCTCTATTACAACATCGCTCTTCCTCATCTACTGTCATTCCTTGGTTTAATGAATGCATAGGCTCCACCAAGAACCTTGTGTGCCATCTCTTCCTACTCCCTTGCTTCAGTAAAAGTAACCAACAACTTCACAAGTTTCCAAGTCCAAGGCAAAGGTCACTGGCATGGCTCCCAAAGCCTTGCACCACATGCCCCTCTCCATCTCCTCTTTGGCCACGTCAGCCCTGTGTTTGTCCTTAGGACTTGGCAAGCTCTATCCTGCCTTGGAGGATTCATCTATGCTCTCTTGCTGCCTGGAACCCCACTCATTCTCCATAACAGCATGCTGTTCATGACCTTCCACTCACTTTCCAGTCTTTAACATTTTTAAAGTGTTGATTTATTTACTTGTATACTGTCTGTCTTCCTCTGCTACACTAAACTTGCATGAGGTAGGCCTATGCCTTTTTCATTCACCACTATGTACCCAGCATCTGCACAATGCCTGGCAGGTAGTTGGCATAGTGCTTATTTATGCAAATGCACAGTGAATAAAGGAATAAGTCAATAGATCAAGGAGTACTGGGGCAGACTCAGATGCTACATCTGATGATTCTTCATGCATTGCATATACCAGGGGCTCCTAAACTTGACTGCACATTGGAATCACCTGGGTAGCTTTCAAAAATCCCAACATACAGATTAAATCCTATGCCTATCACATCATAATGGCTGGGACTGTAAGTCAGACAGCAGCAGTTTTTAAAGTTCCCCGGCAGAGTTGGGGAACCACTGACATATACCCTTTAAAATAAAAGCATGTAATAAAGTCTTCGAAAGAAAAACTTATTCCTTGTATCTACATCATATATGTATGAAGTTAAAATGGCTCCTGCAATATACATTATAAGCCCGAAAACATAAAGATGTGCTATGCTAAATTCTAACTATGGTTAATATTGACAACCAAATTTGTTAATTTTCAATCTATTCAAGAAGTTTGTAAATAATGTCAAGTAATGTAAGCACTTCTTTCAATATTAACAATGTTAAAAATGGTGTTTTTACCTGTATATTTTCAATTTTTAGCTGATTTTATTGATTAACGTTGATATTACCTGGCTATTATAATTACATATATATGTGTATGTGTAATTCCACAAACATTGAATGAACAAATATTATTTGGCAGGTATTCTGCTCAGTGTTACAGAATGTGGGAAACCTAAGACGGAGTTTTATTTATACAAAACATTCACGGGTTTGCAGTTTGCTAAGATGATGAGTGATACATTATCTGACAGAGCTCACTACCTGGTGTAGCAGCATCTTCCCCATTCAACCCAGTTCAAATTCCAGGCTGTCCTCTTTACTATCTGTATAAATTTAGGTGACTTTGTTAACTTTTTTTATTTCCATTTTTTATCTGAAAAGTGAGAAGGGCAAGCTGAGTGCTGGAACTTCTGATAGGTTTAAATCATATGAAATATACAAAGTGACACTGTTGTTTCCAATCAGGCAACAGACACTCATGTAAATGAACTCTGTTCACTCCCCGCAGCATATTTACTGTCCCACAAACAGGGTATAAGGAGTTGAGGGATTGGGACAGCCAATTTATAACCTATCAAAATCTGATCACCAGCACCTTTAAAACCAACAACAATAAGAACTGATTCTCAGCAACTGCACTGTTTAATTGTCAAGAAGAAAACTTGGCATTAGTCTCACTGAAATGAAAGTAGCAGCAGGGTGGGTAAAAAGAGTGAAAAAACGAGGCTATCAGGAGATGAACAATAACACAGCCATATACTATGATAGGGCAGAATGAGAGGCTTCTTTTCTTCCCCAAAACAGCCTGAAATAGGGAAGAACAAATCTGACTCCATATTAGATCTGTTCCTTTTGTTTTAACTTTTGTGTTCCCTTGCCTGTGCTTAGTCATGCTGGCTCTGCACCTTCTGTAAAAGAATGTTGTCTATGGCCTGAAATATACAGGCTAGCCCATTCGCAAGGCTCTGACCTTTAAGAGTCCATTCATATAGAGATAAAAAGTTGCAGAACAGAGAATAACATTTGTCTTCTTGGAGGTTTACAGGAACATCATGACCTGACCCACATGGAGAGTTGCAAGAACAAAGGATTCCGACACCAAGAAGATTGCAACCACCAACCATGCCCCTCCCTCACCTGGCCTTTAAACCTGCTTTGCTGAAACCCTTCGGGGAGTTCGGGGACTTTTGAGCCTGAGCCACCCAACTCCTTGCACGGCCCTGCAATAAACCCTTCTCTGCTCCAAACTACAACATTTCAGTTTGTTTGGCCTCACTGTGCGTTGGGCACACAAACTGGCGTTTGGTAACAAGCCCTCCCCGTGGTGTCCCACAGAGTTAGCCATGAAGCACAGGATGCTGGCCTCCAAGGAGGGCTGCCCGAGGCTTCCTTGGCCTTACAGAAAACCCTGAGGCAGCAGGAAGTTCAGGTTCGCACAGGTGCTCTCTGCAGCCCTGGAACATACCTGCTGCCTGCTGGGTGGGAGCCAAGCCCACAGCTCCTAACCCAGCCCCATGGCTGCCCCGAACCTCGGCCTGCATGTCTGCACCCAGGAGCCCTCATCCTGGCTCTTTGCCCCTGCTTTAGACTTCCTCTATCACCAAGATGTTCCCACACCTTGAAAAATACTATCTTCGGAGGAGGAGAACAAGAGAACTAAGAACCAGCTGGGAGACAAGTGAAGGACCATCTACCTGCAGTGAAACATTCTGGCTGGAACCTGCCCTTCCAAAATGAAGCTCTCATCTGCCAACGGGGATGTGATCACATCTGGCACATGGAAGACATTATCTCCGGAGGGCGGATCTCAAATACCCATTGCTCCTTGCTGATTACAGCAGCATCAGCCCCCTGGCGACATCCAGATACTACACAGCATGCCTTTGATGGAGGCTTCAGTAGTGATCCCAGGTGTCTAGGAGACACGATTGGCCTCATGAATTAATTTGGGAGAAGAAGAGACATTTGCACTGAAACAGCAAAAAGCTGGAAGACCTCCTTAATAAGAGTCAACCCAGGAGATCAGACCACCCAAAGCAGGATCTGAAGCTGTTAGCCCCTCCTGGGGGAGCCAGGCTAGTCCATCAGGGAAGGAGGACCTGGTGCATATATACACACACACACACTCACACACACACACTCACACACACACACACACACACACACACACACACATATACCTCCCCTCTCAACATTGAGCAATTCCAAAGTCCTGGAGAGTTTGACTACGTGAATCATTGCCCTATTTGCTTTCTTGAAGACTCAGCTGCTTAAGAAATAAAATGCCAAAATATATGGACCCATCCATATACATTTTTAAGCTCAGCAGGGTGGGTTTATGGAAACTAACAAAAATCCTGTATTTGTTCATTCCACAAATAATCACACAATGGAAATTATTTTAGGTGCTCAGCACACAGGCGTGAACAGACAAAAATCCCTGCCCTGGGGGAGCTTATATTCCAGTAGGTGAGACAGACAAACAATGAATAATTGGTATTAAAAAATGTCAATTAAACAAGAGGTTATGAGTCTGTTATAAAAAACAATAAGTCTCTTAAAGAAGAGATTATGAGTCTGTAAGTGCTATGACTAAAACAGAGGACCTGGCATGCTGGGCAGGAGGGGGTGGGAGTGGGAGAGAAGGTCATAAAATCAAACAGCCTCATGGAGAAGATGATGAGGATGCAAACTCTTAGAGAAGATGAGGGCTTAGCTGTGCAGATATCTGGGGGGAAACCATTATTTGAAAACTGATTTATTAAGTAACCAAATGTGATCTTTTTCATAGGAGACACCATTTTTCTAACTCAATCCTAATGAGTGGGCTTTTAGTTCAGGGGGACAAAGTCTTGTTCCTGGATGCCTAAAGGAATGATTTTAGAACTGGGCAACGTGGCAGGGGCAGGGAACAAGAAAAAGAAAAATGTCAGTGTCTGCCTCAGGAGGTCAAAGTTGGAACTGGCTGCACCAGGGGCTGGACAAGGATGTCTGGGTCTCAAAAACCCAACCCACATGCATGGGAGCGCCTTGATTTCTTCAACTAGTTTGATTTCCAGCAGCAGTGTATTAAAAGCTTAATTTCAGTCTGCAAGTCATACAGTTAATATCTGACGTAAAGACAAATTTTTAAAAATCAACGGAAGAATACTCCAGGAAAAATGCACACCTCAGTGGACACGGACACACATCCTGCTCTGAGTCACAGCTGAAGCTCTGGGCCAGGCCCTGGAGAAGCAGCCCCCCTGGGGGGTCCTCTGAGAGCTGCCCAGGCGGGTGTCCCCCCTACAGGGCCCAGCACCCACCCGGCGTGGCTGAGGCTTACTCACTAGAACGCTTCCAAGGTTGTGCAGAAAGGTGGTGACAAACCTCCTTCCTGACCACTCTGTGGGGAGTGCTGGAGAAGGGCAAAGTCCAGGGTGGAACTTTGTGGGCAGGTCACGCACAGAATGCAGACCTCACATAAAAGAAGTATCTTGGCAAACTGGGCAGGTTTGGGAATTTAAAGACTAAGATACATGCACGCACACACAGAGGCATGCACCTGCTCATTCTGGAATGTTCTAGAACGTGCTGGAACCCTGCACATGCACAGATCTCCCTCTGCTCACTGCCCCTGCCGATGGCTGGCAGCTCCCATGTGTCGATGCCCAGGCTGGAGGTGAGGACACCCCCAGCCCCTGAAGTCCCTGGCCGGTGGTTGTTAGAGGCTGGGGACTGGCTACCAGCTGTGTGTCTGGGGACACTTCCATGGGTAGGCTGCCCTGGCCACCTTGCTGAGGCTGGCTTGGGTGGCCCCAGGGCTGGCCTTCTGAGCTCCTGGCAGAGCACAGGGCTGGGAGCACTGCTGGCCCCCTGCTCCCTCGGCTCAGGATGTGTGGTCCTGTCAGTGCCCCGTCCTTCCTCAGAGGCCTCCGCAGCCACCTGGTGAGAAATGTCTTCACCTTTGAGTTCAGTGCTTTTCACACTTTTAAATTCACACAACTGTGAAAGATTTTACATGAGGGACAGGGCATTTATGTATGAACCAAAAATTACCCTGGTTATCCTTTAAGGTACATCTATTTTTCATTCTATTCCATTAAAAAATGATGGTTATGACCTACCGAATGGATTCCAGGCCCTAGGGGGTTGCTCGGAATGGCCTGACTTGAGCTGATGTTGGGGATCTGCTGACTGAGCTGATGGGTGGGGACAGGAAGGCAGGAAGGCCTGGACAGCATCCAGGAACAGGGGTGAATGACCAGCTCCCTCTGTGCTCCACAGCCCTTCACTCCCTGTTGTGGTCTAGATGTTTGTGTCTCTCCAAAATTCATGTACTGAAATCCTACTCCCAATGCAATGGTATTAGAAGGTGGGGGCTTTGAATGGGGTCAGTGACCTTATAAGAGACCCCAGGGAGCTCCCTCGCCCCTTCCATCAAGTGAGGATATGAGAAGACGGCTGTCTGCAACCCAGGAGAAAGCCCTCACCAGAACTTGGCCTGGCCCCTGATCTCAGACTTCCAGCCTCCAGAACCATGAGAAATACATTTCTTTTGTAAGCCACCCAGTCTATAGCACTTTGTCATAACAGCCAGGACTAAGACACTCCTACCACTTGGGTCTGTAACGTAACTGAGGAGGTTTCCTGAGGCAGGGGTGAGACTTCCCACAGCAATGGCCCCAGCTCTGGACATAGCTGCTGGTGAGCAGGAGGTCCAGTAAAACTTCAGTGGATGAACAAATGAATACTTTCAAGGTGGAGAAGTATATCATGCATTTAATACCACTTTTACTCACTTGAACTTTGCTAACCAGGAAGAAATAGTCAATTGATTTTTGAGGTATAAAGCAATAGGTTAAGAAAAATCAACATTTTAAAGTTAGATTTTGTGTACAGGTAATATTTTATGACACTGATTGCACTTCTTTATAAAGATAGTGACAAGTGACACTGAAGGTGTATTATTTGTGAAGAACTTTTAAAGCACTTAACATGCATTATTTTATTTCATTGCCTTTACCATCCTATGAGGTATCATCATCCCCATTTTACAGATGAGGAAAAAGTGAGGTTCAGAGAGGTGAAGTCACTTGCCCAAGGTCACACAGTTGGTGAGAAGCTGGAATTCACATCTCTCGGTCTGACTCTAGAATCTATACTAGAAACCACAGCATAATTTACTAACCTCCAATGACAGATTGTTGTCTAGTAAAGAATCTGTCTGGCCTTTGTCCCTGGCTACCTGGGAAGTAAACTTTAAATCCTTGGGATTTCCCGAGTGATAGGAGTGCCTTTGTCATTCATGGTGGATCCCTTGGATCACAGTTGCATTTATGCTAACCAGATGACTCAGGACAGAGCTGCCCGGGCCACAAAGACCAGCCATGTGATTAGTGATTAGTAGGTTGGGGCTTTGAGTCAAGTGTTAGCCTAACCTCCCAACCTCCTGGGAGGGAACTGGGGCTGTGGCCAGTGATCCAACCAATCACGTCTCCATAGTGAAACCCCAATAAAAACTCTAGACACAATGGCTTGGGTGACCTTCCTGGCTGGTGGCCACGTCTGTGCCAGGTGGGTCATATGATCTGACTCCACGGGGAGAGGACGAGGAGGCTCACAGGCCTCACACTGTGCATGTCCTCATTTGGCTGGTCCTGATTTGTACCTTTATCATAAAACGTAACTTGTAGCAGTCAGAAGTACAGGTGGTCTGGGGACTGTGGAACTTGTGCCCGGTGTCTGAAGTGAGGCAGGCTTGTTGGGGACCATGCTCTTAACTTGTAGGGTCTGTGCTGACCCTGGGCGGTCAGCGTCAGAACCGCCCAGCCACACTAAGCCATCCGATCTGGAGAAGCAGGAATACAAGGGAGGGGGCCTCAGAAAAAAATCTGGTTCAGCCTCATGGGGAGAAATTGGCCCAAAAAGGGAAGCCCTTCAAAGATGTGTCCCATCCTTGCTGGATTGCAGGAAAAGAAATGTCTCCTTGTCAGACACAGAGTGTTCCAGATTTACTGTGGTCAGCCTTGAGCATGGCAGTCCTCCCACCAAATGGGGTGAGGACAGCGACAGTTCCATTTTCAGTGGAACTGCTTTGCTCTACTAAAACTATAACCAAATTAAAATCAAAGGACCATAAGACTTAGGACCACTGAGGAGAAAGTATTGTATCCCTTGTGCACCAAACAGTTTTGCAATGCGACGTGATTGCCAAGGTCTGTCTGTAGGAACTGAAGAGCCCTTAGAACACCCTTCAGGGGATGTGCAATCCCAGAGCTGAGCTCTTAACATCATTTTGTCCCTAAAAGCAGTTGTTCAATTTTCTAGGAAATGAAATTGGGCTTTAAGTGTATACTAGGGAAGCTTGCTATATATTTAATAGGTTCCTATCATTAATCCTGAAATGGAACATCTTGTTATAAAGCCACCTGACCACTTGTCTTAGTCCATTTGGGCTGTTGTAACAGAATACCATAGATGGGGTGGCTTATAAACAACAGAAATTCATTTTTCACAGATCTGGAGGTTGGGAAGTCCAAGATAAAGGTGCTGGCATACTCAGTGTCTGGTGTATGCTCCCTGGTTCGTGGATAGAGCCTTCTGTGTCCTCACATGGTGGAAGGGGCAGGGGAGCTCTATGGGGTCCCTTTATAAGGGCAACAACCCCATTCATGATGGCTCCATCCTCATGACCTAATTTAACTCCTAAAGCGCCCCCTCCTAACACCATCACACTGAGGGGTAGGATTTCAGTATATGCATTTTGGGGGGACACGAGCATGGCATGCAGTCTATAGCACCCTCCTAATGGCTGGTATTCCCATGGGTTCAAGGTGATTCAAAAGGTTAATGCTGAACCAAACTAAATGTGATCCTTGCCTAGTGGGGTATCAGGACACTTACGTGGACCCTGGAGGCACTGTGGGGTTTCTGGGGTCTTGGGTTAAAGCTGGCAGCCAGCATGGCTGGGCGATGGAGGGAGGCCCCTCACCCTCTGTCCATGAAGGAGGCTGGGCTAGGAGCACCGCACAAGGCAGGCAGCATGAGTGGGGCACAGTGCCTGGAAGCTGGGGTCCCAGGGCTAGTGCAAGGGCCAGCAGGCAGCCAGGCAGGGCCTCCACCCCGGGTGCACACTGAGTGAGACCTGCCCGCAGGCCCTGGAGTAGGTGGGCTGGGGAGAAGGTGGGGGGTGGGTTCTGCCTAAAGGGGGCTAAGGGGAAGGGCTCTGCACCATTCTGTGTACAGAGGACCACTCTGTATGCAAAGTAGCCAAAGGCAGGAGCCTGGTCAGAGGATGGCTGCAGTGTTCAGAGCCAGGACGCCGCTGGCCGAGGGAGGTGAGAAAGGGGATGGACACAGGGAGTTGAAGCAGGTAGGGGTGACAAGCAGTCGTGGTTGGGAAGGGAAGGGTGGCAGGGGAAGGGGACAAGAGGCCCCTCCCCAGTCTCTGGCTTGGGCCCTGGGGTGAAGTGTGTGGCGGACAGCGCCTGGGGGCTGTGTGCCTGGAGGGGCCCCTAGGAGGAGCAGGTTAGGATGAAAGGGAATGGTTCTTAGACACAGAATTCCCAGTGGTCGGCCAAGTGGGCCTCCATCTCAGGAAGAGGGATGGAACTGGCTGAGTTATTAGCCCCACGGAGAGGGGCAGAAGGAGCAGACATTAAGTCTAAGGACAGTAGCTCCAGGTTGTGGTCCAAGTTCTACATCATAAGAGCCGCAAGGCTCCTCTGTGGGGCTCCAGGAGCTATGTTCACAGATAAACCACAGAGAATGACAACCGTGAGGACGGATGTGTCACGTGTGAGATGCAGGGGCCCCACCTGGATCCCCCACGGTGATGGGAAGGTCTGAGAATACCAGACTCGCTCACTGCAAATTACTTTCCGAAAGGAAAACGACATAGAACCCAAGGCAAAGTTTCAAGTACCTGACAAACTAAGTGCATCTTCTAGTTGAAGGTGCCCCAGAACCACACACAGCGCACCTGCCACCAAGGGGCAGCATTCCACCTGCTGGGAGGACGCCCTGCCCTGGGCCTGCCCCCTCCCCTCCAGGAGCCCCTGTGTGCATCAGTGTGCCCGCGATGCAGAGGAAACCTCTCCTCAGTTGGGGGCGTGAGTGGGAGATGAAACATGTTTTTTGAAGAAACAAACAAGATGTGCACACATCTGATTGGGAGTTTGAGGTTAACGGACGCAAACTAGTATATATATAATGGATAATCAATAAGGTCCTACTGTATAGCACAGGGAACTATATTCAATATCCTGTGATAAACCGTAATGGAAAAGAATATGAAAAAGAATGTATATATATGTATAACTGCATCACTTTGCTGTACAGCAGAAATTGTAAATCAACTATATTTCAATAAAATTTAAAAAATAAAAAAGATGCTCATACATATATTACACACACATAAATGGGGGGGTGTTCCTTTCTTTCCCTGCTCTTCCCCTCCCCTCCCCAACCCCCCAAATCAAGAATAATGTCTTCACTCTTCAGTCTTGTAATTTCAACAGGATCCATAAAACAAAGATCACTGTGGACACCAGTGTTTGTAATAAAATGTTGCATTTCAGCCCCATAGGAAAGTTACACAGACGGGATGCTTGGGAAAACAGCTGTATCTTAAAAGGATACAATCTACTTGATGAAAATAAAAAAAATATTTTAGACACTTTGAATACATCTAAACAGTTCATTTCCACAGAAGAGTTCCAGTCATTTTGAAAAAAAAGACTGTTCTCCCTTTAGCTCTCTCCCAGGTTCACTGTAGGGGTCGAACACTGCACCTCCCGAGCCCATGTGCACCAGCGTGTCCCCGAGGCCCTGCATCCCTTTCTTTTGCGGCACTGTGACCCCAAACTGACACCTGGCTGGGATCTTGGAACTGAAACTCGCATAAGAAAGTCACACGGTGCTAATGCACTTTGAAAAGTCTGCTTCACTGATTTAAACTTGCACTCAAAGGCAGCCGGGCAGCATATGCATTTCATCCACGTTCTTAGAGGCTGCATGGGAAGCAAACCTGGTATCAGAATTATCTCATGGGTGTGATAAAGCCAATCATTTCATATAAATAGCATTTGTTACATAAGAAAAAAGATGCACATTCCTGCATACCTCACGTTCCTGCAGGCAGAGGATGAAACCTGCTCCTTGCCCTGGCTCTGTATATTAAAACAGATGTCTGCCTGGGTCTGAACCTCCAGGAAACAACTTCAAAGTATTGTCACACCTTTTTCAGCCCAGATTTGGGCTCCTGGTGAAACTTCCTGAACATCAAACCAGATTGTCACTGTTAACCTATGGTCACCAGAGCCCTCCTCCTGGACACTGTGTAGGCCTGGTGGGGCGGGGAGGATGAGCGAGAGGGACATGGGGTGTGGGGGCCTACAACACAGGGACACAGAGGGAAGGGGCATGGCCACTCTAGATCTGTCTTTGGTAAAGGAGGGTTTGGAATTCACCTTCTCCAAGGGTCCTGCCAACCCTGCAAGAGTTACAAAGAGAACCTACAAGAGACTGGGAATTGCACACCTGCCTACTTCCAGTGAAGGCCTTTGAAGTTTCCTAGGGCGGCCCAGAGGCCCAGGACAGAGTAGCACGATGCGCTGTGATACATACAAAAATAAAGCAACCAGGCATCAATTTAGCTGGTCCCACGAAATTTCCTGCTGTTTTCTCCACTTCTAATAACGTGCACGTAAGCACTTAATGTTCGAACTAGCTCCTACTTTATGTATATATTATATCTAAATCATTTATTTAAAGAGGCTCCTGAAACGTAAGAAACAGCTACTTGTCTTTTAGAAATCAGGGGGTAATCAACCTCACTCTGGATTAAATTCTTGAATTAAACTAACAAGAAACCTAAATCAAGCCTCCTTACAGCAGAGAGTCTTGCAGGACACAGGAGGCGCCAGCAGGAGCCATCCTGAGCTTGGCGCCTGTGACCGTCTGTCCTGGGCCTGGGGACTCTGAAGCCTGAGGTTTCAGTGACCCTGGAAAATGCTCCTGGCCTGGAAAAGGGATTCAGTAAGGCGTTTTCACTTACTAGCTAAGTCTCCCCACATAAGTTATGTGGGGAGAACAGAGGAAGGAGTCCACGTCGGTAAGAAGATCCCCAGCAAGAAAGAGCTGCTCATGCTGCCTTCCGCAGAGGAGAAAGGGCAGGGGGATATGTAGGAGTCTTCCGCCAAGTTGACGGCCAAGTACATCTCTACACAAGACGGGCTGGCACTAGGTTGGATGGTTGGAGATGCTGGGCCCTGCCCTTCAATTCCTCATATTGCCATGTTCTAAACAGTCAGCAGCTTCTGTAGACTTTCCCCAGGGAGAAGGAGGCACTGACCACAGGGGGACATATTCTGGATCTACTTAGCAGTTTTTCACAGCAAATTTTAACAGTAGGGTTATACATCAGCCTCTTGTTTGCCTGGTTAAAGTTAATAATACCCCTTGGGGCAAACTATTTTCTAACAAGGCAAGGGCATTTCTATTATCACAGCATCATATCTGCTCTTTTACTACGTGGCCTTGCTACCCCTTCCCCCAAGAGGAGGGGTCCACTACATCTCCCCTTGATTCCTGGCAGGCTCACGACCATAGGATCAAGAGAACACAGCAGGCAGGGGGTGACCTCCTAGGATGGGTGCTCACAGGTGATGCAGCCTTGACTCCTGGAATCCTGTAACAACAGCCCTGAGGCCGCCATGCTATCAGGATGCCAGGCCACACAGACAGGCGTGTGCAGGCGGTCCGTGGGCAATCCTAGTGTTTGCGTCATCCAAACCCAGGCCCCAGAAGGAGCCTTCAGGTTAATCCCATCTTTATTCTTTCCAGCTGGGGCCCCAGATGTCATGGAACAGAGACAAGCCATCTTCATTGTGTCTGAATCCGGCTTAATAAAAAAGTGGTTTATCTGCTAAGTTGTGGTGTCATTTGCTATAAAGCAGTTAGTAACCAGAACATCCTGAACTAGACCAGCTTGAGTATGTCGAAGTTTGGGGCTATGCGAGGCTGCACATGACACAGGGCCCTCCCAGGTACCCCAACTTTGTGAGACCACCCTTGGCACCCAGCTGTCTTTCCTGAAAGGCATGGTTTTGCATTCTTGCTCACAAAAATGTATTTTAATGCCTGACTATGACAACGGGTATATCTTTACATTTTTAAAGGCAACACACACCCCAGGTCTATCCTGGGTCAGCTAGGACAACACAACCTCCCCTCCCCTTAGATTCTGACTTGGCACCCGATGCCTTGCACTGCCTGGTCCCCACATAGCCTTTCCATCCCCAGATGCACTGTCTATCCTCCAGCCACACTGGGCCACTCACCTCACCCACTGTTTATTCATTTAACCTTTATCCTAACGAGGGGCATTTTTACTACTTCCAACCACTTAGGACAGATTTTAAATAATAAGGGATAAACATCCCCACATATAAGTCTGCATCGTATCTTTAGTCGTTTCCATAGGAAAGATTCTTAAAAGTGGGACTGTGGGGCACTGAGTATGAGTTTCAAGGATCCTGATACATACTGCAGAGTGGTTTTCCAGAAACCGATTACTAGCAAAGTTAGACATGGTTTGAAACCTCATAGGTCATTGCTATTTTTCTTTTGTGAACTGTTTTCCCCGGTCCTTTGGCCATTTGAGGTCATGTGTTTTCTCACTGGTGGGCGGGGGTCTTTTGTGATGCCCGTGTTCCCAACGTAGTTACTGCACCCACCCTGCCTCCGTGCGGGAACAAGGCAGGTGGGCTCCGGCTGGCTCAGAACCCACACTGGTGGGGACTGACCGCATGATGATAACCCAAAGGTTAGAGTCATGAGGGGGTGCAGGGTAAGGTGATACGGCAGTCTGTGGGGGGGATGCAGGAGCTTAGCTGCAGAGCTGCTCACTGAAATGAGGCCCAAAGGAACTTCATAACCAGAAACAGAAAGCCCAGAGGGGGCCAAAGGCTGGGTCTGTCCCCAGAGTCCACCAGAGATCAATGTGCTTGGATCTGGATGGGCAGGTAAAGAGGCAAAAGGTGAGGTCAGAAAGTGAGGGACAGGGCCCCGTGGGTGCAGGCAGGGCGGTGGGAAGCCTGAGGAGTGTTGAACAGGGAGGGCCTGAGTAGGGGCCCTGGCTGGGGGATGGTGTGGGGCAGGGCAGGCCAGGCAGACGGTGACAGCAACAGTCCTGGCAAGGGGCCTGAGGACCTGACTGGCAGATGGGCAGTGACAATGGAAAGCAGGTAATTTTAGAAATAACTTCTCATGACTTCATGATGGATTGGCTGTGCTGAAAGACAGGTGTTACATGTGAATCCAAAATCTCTGAACGTCGGGAGGCCTGGAGCAGAAGCTGGCCGACAGACAGAGCTCCCTTTGGAACCCCACGTTGACATGGGGATGTCACCCAGGTGACTAGCATGCTGGCCCGGGGCACAGAGGACAGTTCTGAGTGGAGGGATAACTCTGGGAATCTGCACAAAACTAGCATTGAAAGCCACGGGTCTTGAGACACCAAACAAGAGTTGAGTTAAAAAGAAAAGGATTCTGGACTGAGCCTGCAAGAACTCCAACATCTGAAGGTCAGGTGGACAAGGAAATACCAAGAACCAACACTTGGGCTGGGAAAGGGGTGGCCACTGAGCTGGGGAGAAACCAAAACGCTGTGGCATTCTGTAAACCCAGGGAGAAAGTGCTTAAAGACTAGGGAAAAAAGGCAGAACCCCCAGCTGCTAGAAAACAGGAAATGAAAAAGCTGAGTTTAATAGACACCTGCTGTGGGCAAGTATGGAGGGGATGATGTCTCCAGCATCCAGGGGCCCGGACTTCAATGGCCATGAAAGAACCCCAAAGCGGAGCTTCCTCAAGACCCTTCCAGGGGATCCACAAGGTCAAAACAACCACTCTAAGATGGTGTTTGTCTTTTCACCGTGCTGACACTGATGGTGAAAAGCAAAGGTGGTGCCTTTGCACAAATCAAGACAATAGCACCAAATGTACCAACAGCCTTTGTCCTCTTCATCATCAGTCAGAATTACAGAAACACAACCACAAAAATAAAACAGAAAACAAATTAACTTAAGAATGCCCTTGCACTTGAGCCAGGACATTTGGGTATGTGTACGTAGCAGTGAAAGCTGCCCTATTCAAGCCACATATTAGGTGTGTCACTTTGAACAAACAACATAATCTTACTGAGCTTCAGTTTCCTCATCTATAAAGTGGGGCAAGATCAGAAAATTCAATGATGCATTCTGTAACACACACAAAACAGGGCTAGGTACAGAATAAGCATTCAATTAATATTAGCTACTACTATTATTTAAAACAAAGGTTTTTATCTAGTACAGCAAGTTCTCTATCTTCCAACAATACTTTCTGAGTTTGCCTGGGCACTGAAGGCAAAGAGGCCTGGAGCTTGGACAGGAATCGTGTTACAAGAACCTCCTTTTGTATGAGCCAGACAGAGGATGGGTGAGCCAGTGGAAGGGGCTGTGGCTCAAGGCTGGGGTATGTCGCCTCAGCTATGGGTGCAGTGGTGAGTGGTGGACGGTGTTTGGGAGACAGGTGACAGGGGATCCTGTGCGAGTGCACCACTGGGGGGTGTGTCACTGCACCCCATGGCTCTCTGTGCCCTGCTGCTTCCTCCATCACTGCATTTCATAACCACATGGGTAGCAGCAGAGAACTGTCCTCAAGAAAAAAGTCAGATAGTGAGTCTGACAATGAAGGTTTCTAGCAAGAAGGTAGAGCCAACTCACTCTGGGATGGGGAGGTCTAGAAGGGATCCCCTGGCAGAACTCTGAGAGAGCCACTCCGTGGATCAGAACCACAACATCGCCAGAGCTCTGAGCTGGGACCCTGGACTGATGTCAGAGATGGCCCAGCCTCCCTCCTCATTCCGTCTTGTTACATGCATAAGGCCTGCTGTTCTCCAAAAGAAGGACCTCAAGGAGGAGGGAAAATGTTGTTTTACATCTCAACATAGATATTTGGCTCCAGAGATACTTCTCCAACCGGAGAAACCCAAGGAGGACTGATGAGACCTTGCAGGTGGAAAACCATGGCACAGAGATCCGTGACATGCAGAGGCGTGGCGGGTGTGTCCTGCAGGAACCATAGGGTTGTCTGGACCTTGCTCCCAAGAAGGTCCACCACCACGTGGTCATGGAAACAAGTAGCTTGATCTCAAGGCAGGACATTGTGTTTTCTAAGCCAGATGTGATTGCATCATTGGAGTAACAAAAGGGACCCTTGGTGGTTGTGAGGGAAGGAATAAGAAGACAGCAGGCATTTGTTGGCTTAGCAAGTGAAGCTATGTGTTACCTTGAAACTGAGTTCTTAAAGGACACAGCAGGAAAGGATTTGATTCTCTAATAGGAATGATACATTTTCCAAGTTTGGAGTTAGGTAGCTAATCAGCTATGGAGAGATGACCATGTACAGAAAACATACATTTCCCTCCCTGCATCAGGGAACCTATAATGGAGGAGGACCCAATGGCTGTAGGAATGTGGAAAGCCTCTCGGAACTCATACTGGAGAGGTGCCCTGTGACTGCAATGAGTGTGGGAAGGCATTCAGTGCACAGCACCCACTTGCTGGAAATCAGAGCACTCCTACTGCTGAGAAACCTTTGAGTGTGAAAAATGTAGGAAGTTCTTTAGACTTAATTCAAGCCTCAAAATACATCATAGAAGTCATAATGGTGAGAATCTCTTTGAGTAAAGACAATGCAGAGAGGCTTAGAGAAATGGCAGGCAATGTCACACATAGCATAGAATTCACAGCAGTGCAAAATCCCTCCCATGAATACAATATGGGAAGATCTTTAGATATGGTTCAATCCTTAGAAGAAATCAGGGAATTCATACCGGCATAAGACCCTATGGAATACAGGGAATCCCCCAGTAATGGCCCAAGCCTTGTCCAACATCAAAGAATTTGTAATATGCTTTATTTAACCTAAAAGCCTACTGTTATATCATTACAGTATCTTGTAGTTGGACAGTATACTGAATAATCATTCTGTCATTCCACAATGCCAGACCAGTAATAATCAAGAATTCATTTTTTAATAACTGGGTGAATGAATGGGTTCTCTTTGACTTTCTAGGTAAATTGATTGTAAAGAATAAGTTTTGTTTCTGCCTTTCCAATATTTATACCTACATTTTCCCTTCCTTGTATTAATGCATT
Organism: Balaenoptera acutorostrata; assembly: GCF_949987535.1. NCBI lineage: Eukaryota > Metazoa > Chordata > Mammalia > Artiodactyla > Balaenopteridae > Balaenoptera > Balaenoptera acutorostrata. The sequence continues at coordinate 59,285,901 of NC_080066.1, read as the reverse complement.
AAACCTGATTTCAGACCCTGAGAAATACAGAAAAGACTTTGTACTAATGTGCCTGATGAAGGTGTCATCATGCCAAAGGGCTCTTTGGACTGCAGTTACAAAAACCTACATGAGTTGATGAAACTGGCTGTGAGAGCCAGGAGCGATCTGGGCCCCAGACCGGGCAGGAACCAATGTTATGCTATAAGGTACCCAAACGATGTTCTCTCAACTCCCATCTCTGCCTCTCCTGTTTTCCATCCCAGTGGCTACTGATGAAGAGAAGACTCTCCTGAAGAACCACGTGCAAGGTCCCAGGAAAGAATGCCTTGCCCTTCAGGTACCCTCCTTGGGTCAGTCATCAACAGTCCACAGCTAGGACTGTGTCGGCCCTGGCGTGGGTGAGGCACCTGTCAATCAACTGCAGTAGTGGTACCAGTGGTATTGGGGTGCAGGGACAGGGCCGTTTCTATGCACATGCACCAATGAGAGCTGAAGGGAAGGGCATCCTTAGAACAGAGGTGCTGAGAACCCCAAAGTCATCCACAGCACAGAGCCCAGATTTGCAGGGCCCTTTGTAGTTTACGCAGAGCTTGTTCATATCATCTCCACTGCTCCATCTTCAATATTCCGGGATTCTATTTTATATACATTTTACACATGAACAGACAGAGGCTCAAAGAGATTCAGTGACTTTTCCAAGGCCATTCAATTACGAAATCCAGGGACTCCAACTCCAAATTCTATTCTCTCCAGTCTCTCTGGCCATTGTCATACAGTGATGACCATCTCTTACACCCAGTTAGATCTCTGACATCATTGAAGTCTTAAGGAGGTTGGAAGTTAATTTCAAACTTTTGAGACTCTCAGGGATGATACTCCCAATTAAACACTGAGTGAAGGTTACAAAGAATATCTACAAGTGTTCACTATAAGCAACGTTAAACATCGCCAAGCCATGTCGTTCCCCACACAGGGTAGAAACTAAGAGATCTGCTGGGAACTTTGTCTGGAATCAGAATCATACTCAGCCTCACATACAAACAAGTAGGAATATTTGTTTCCTGGCCTGCTGTGGTATTCCCCAAGAAACACAATTGCTCCCAAGGTGTCTGAGAGTAATCCCTACCAAAATGTCAATGGTGTCAATGTTTCTAGTGCTAAATGTTAATTTTGGAAATAAAAAATAAAGTCACTATTTACATGAACTCTCTGAAACTAAAAGACATAGGCATAAGGACAACACACTTGTCTTTCTCCATGATTATATTTCAAATGCATATTCTCCCCACCTAGTCTGGTGTTATTGAGGCCCCTTATCACAACCTCAAAAGTCCTGGACACATTTGCTCACACCCTGATGATGATTTCAATAGGCAGCACATTCAAAAGATTCCCAAACCTTCACCCTAACCCCTAACCCTAACCCTAACCCTGAGACTGGATGGTCTCAGCTTTTCTGTAAGAAAGTTGGGAGTGGATGCCTTCCCTGAGGGTCACCAGGGATGGGGACTCACACCGCACACACTGTGAGCCCGTGTCATGACTTGGGGCTTATCCACTGCCCTAAACTCCCCAACTGAGTCAGCTGCCTGAGTCTCCTCACGACCCCTGCCCCTTCCTCCTCTTCTCCACTGGCTGCTCCAGTCTGTCATTCAGCAGAAGCTTTTTCCCATTTCGAATGTGAATGATTTCAGCCTCTTATTTTCTTCCACTTCTCAAATCCATCTGATGAGCACAGCTGGCCCCAGAGCAGAGCAACACAGAGGAAGGTGGTGGGGTAGGGGGTGGGGAGCAGGTGGGAAAAGGGAGCAGAAAATGCCAATCCTTATTCTTCTCCTTGTCACAATTGTATCTGCAAAAAGACACCAGTAGTTGTGTTTCTGGGGAAGACAGAGGTGAAACTATGAAAAGCAGTGCTGCGTTAGAGCCCACCAACCTTGCCTCCACACCATTTTCATGCAGTTAGAGCTACTGATGCCAGGGCCGGGAGACTTCATTCCCAGGTCCCATCCAGTCTGAGGATTCTCAACAGCTGGGAGGAAGGGTGAGGGTACAATTTAAAGTCCTCCCAGCTGGACGCATCTCTGGATTCTAAGGTTCTACCATGCGGAGGTGTAGCACCACTGCCCTGTGGACTCAGCATCCCTGGGAGATGGAGAATGTCATCCCTCCCAGATAGACCAGGGCCAATAGCGGCCAGGGACCTCTGATACCATGGCGGTGGGCTGGGTGGGTGGGTGGTCAGAACCAGCAGGGACCGTGAAAACCAAGTGGTTGAACCCACGCCCAGAGATTCTGATTCAGGAGGGCTGGGAGGGCCTGAGAATGCACACTTCTAGAAAGTTCCCAGGTGATGCTGACGCTGCTGGTTTGGGACCCTAAAGCTTTCGTTTTATAGATGAGAACGCTGAAGACCTCAGAGGGGACGTCATGACTGGAACCCAGGTCTCTTGACTCAAAGACTCAAAGAAATCCTCTAACAAGAAGGAAAGAAGGAAGGGAAGAAGGAAGGAAGGGAGGAAGGGAGGAAGGCATTAAATAATCTTAAAAAAAGAAGAGAAAGCACAAAACAACTCCCTGAAGTCTGAGTGTGTGGGGAGGGCACAATTCCATCTGGGACCCTGGGATGAGGGCGTTGTGGGGCTGCAACTGGCTCCACTGCTCAGCTGCCTTCCAGCCGATGTCTCACAGCAGCTCAGACAACGTAACTAACTCCTGTGGCCTGTAGAGCCCTCTGGGCCCACCCGCCCTCAACCCACTAATGGCAGCCTGGGGGCAGCATACACTGCCTTGAGGCACCAAGCCTGCAGGAGGAGGTACTCCCTTTATGGAACTGCCTGAGGGAAGGTCTCAAGGAGACAGAGTCAGAGGTCAAGGTCCTCTTTGTAAGTTGGGGTAAGAATCAGAGAATTGGGACATTTACCAAAGTGACTTTTTTTTTTATTCAAGTACAATTAATTTACAATATTGTGATAGTTTCAGGTATACAGCAAAGTGATTCAGTTATACATTTTTTTCAGATTCTTTGCCGTTATAGGTTATTACAGGATACTGAATATAGTTCCCTGTGCTAAACAGTAGGACTTTATTGTTTGTCTGTTTTATGTATAGTGGACAAAGTAGGAGTCTAGGATTAACAAATACAAACTACTACACAAAGTGACTTCCTTTCCCAGAACATTCGTGGTGCAAACAGTGGGCTGAGAGGGAGAAGTCTTGATTTCTAGTCTTGACCTTACAATGAGCTGGCATCTTAGGTGAGTCACTTGGTCCCTAGGAAGTTGGATTTTGTTAAATATACAAAATTAATGATTTATTAGGGATTTTTCCAAATTTTCTATTCCATCATTCATCTTAATTTTTGATTTTCTTGCTTTGCCCCTCTTTTTGAGTAGGAGGGTCAAGGAAGTCACATCTCCGCTTCTAGTTTGTAGAATAGGAAAAGCTTACCTAAACGGGTATTTGTGACATGGGCCCATGATGAGGGAGTCAGATAACCCAGCAGCTAAAAGGCTTTCTAGTCGGCTTTGTGTTGACCAGGCTGACATGTGTTCCTATGATCTGCCATGAAGTGGATTTTATATTAACTGGCCTTCAAGAATATTCCACAGAGGGGGCCTTTGCCCCATTTGAAACCTGCCTTCCTGCAGCTCTCCTGGGCCTCGTCCTTCCCCTCCAGCTCCCGAGGACAAAGGTCCTGGGGAGTAGGGCTCGGCCGGGGCTGCTCCTTGTCTCCATCTCCATCGACACTCTCCTTAAATGCACTCCTACGTGAAGGCTCTAAACAGCATCTGTGCGACGCAGAGGAGGCCACAGCCCTACCTCCAGCTCAGACATCTCCCCGCAACTCTGGATTTCTGCGTCTGCCTGCACTCCTGACGTTTCCACTCACTCCAACCCAGCCTCACCCAGCCAGACCTCTTCACTTCCTATCCCACACCCTCTCCAACCCCTCCTCTTCCCTCCCCAGCTTAATAAACAGCACCGGCAGCCACCCAGCTTCCCAGCCAAGAACCTAAGCCTTCCTGATTTCTTCTCTTTTTCTGGCCCCACATGCAGCCAGTGGGCAGATTAGAACACACATCACATCTCTCCCCTTCTCGTGGCCTCCATGTCCCCACCTTGGCTACTTCCTAATATCTCTTGCCCCACTGCCTGATACCCCTGCATCCTTTGCCTGACTACAATCTAAGCCCTACACAGCAGGCAGTGACTTTTTTAAAAAGCAAAAACCAGATTTCATCACCCCCAACTGAAAACCTCCCAGTGTCTGAAACCCAAACTCCATGGCCAGGCTCACAAAAGCCTGTCCTGCTCAGCCCTGCCTCCCTCCCCGGCATCCCAGGCCCCACGTCCCGCCGACCAGCTGGCTGCCTTGGGTCCTAACCCGGAGCTTCTTTCATCTGTTGTTCCCACTGCCTGGCTCTTCCCCCGGTACAGGTCTCACCCTGAGCGTCTCCTCTGAGACACTCTGCTGACCATTCAGGCTGGAGTGGGCCAGGCTCTCTCTGCCACACCACCATTAGTTCTCTGCACCGCAGTTATCACCGCCAGATCATTTTCTTGTTTATGTGTTGTCTTCCCCACCAGGATGCGGGCGTGCTCACCTCTGCGGCCTCAGAGCCCACTCGGGACAGTGGCTGGCCCCTAGGAGTGCTCAGGAAACACTCACCGGGCCCCAGTGATGGGACACTGGCAGGGCTTCCTCTGGGAGCAATAGCCCAGGGGCAGAGGGGGGACAGAGGCCAGCGCCAGGGGTCTTGCCCTGGACTGCTGGGAATAACCCTACCGCAGTCACGCAGGATGGCTCTTCTAACCACCATCCACAGAAAGCACCGCAGACCTCGCACCCAATGCGAAGGGGCAGGTGGCACGTGGACACTGAGAATGACCCCCGAACTGACTTGCCTCACCCCACCCCCTGCCCACGAGGGCACTCAGAGGACCTGTGCGGCTCTGCATCTCAGCGCAGCTTCCCAGCTTTTCCGAGCATCTCTCCAGGAAGAGCCAGGGACACTCTTTCTGATAAACTGGGGTAGGATCTGTCCTCTTCCCCTGCCAGCATCCATCGGGGACCTCAGTCACTTCAGTTCCCACCCTCTGGGCTGATTCTGGCTTGGTGGTGGCTGTTACCACCAGGATCACCAACCAGGACTGGAGGGGGCATGGGAGCTGCTGGGCTGCGGGGGTCCTGGGGGAGACCAGGGCCAACATCTCCCTTCCCTCCAGCCTCCATGGCTCCCCTTGGGACAGAGGGTCGCCTCCTGCCTGCCCTGGTCTCCCCTGGCCTCTCTGCTTACCATCCTCCATTACCCTTCCATGGTCCACTGTTGCCTTCTTCCTAGAAAGCATCCCTACTCTTGTCTCTGCCTCTTATGAACAGAATGACACGTTTCCTGCTCATTCTCTGTCATTATTAAATCACAGTTCTGGAAGGGGGAGGGAGGTGTCATTTTCTTAAGTCTGCCTGTTTTCGTGACCAGAGCTACTAGTGGAAGGCTTACCACCATTTCACTGTCACTTACAAAAGGCCATTCAGTTGCCCTCCAATACATGCTTCTCTGATTAAAAATGATTTGGAGCATCTTTCCTTTGCTTTTTAACCTTGTGATTTCCCTGTCCTGTAAAATGTCTGATCAGATACTTTGCCCTTTTTTCCATCTGGGCTTTTCTTGGTTTCCATTGCTTTGGAAGAGTTCCCTGCATATTGTTACTTGAAATTGGTGAGATTCCCCCCAGAATGTCATCTGACTGTGGGTGCTATCCAAGGTTACCTTCATTGAACAGAAGTTCTTAATTCTAATGTGATCAAATTATTTTTTTTTTTGCCTTATAATTTGTGCTCGTCACGTTCATTTAAGTCTTTCCTACAGCTAAACCTTCTTCAATTAACTTTATAATTTTATCTTTCACATTTAAGTCTTTCTAACCTCTGTATGTGGTATTTGGTATAGATCCAGTTTCCTTTTTATCTATTTTCAAATTTCCCTCTATGGAGAGTTTCTATATAGAAACTTTCCTTATTGATTTGTGGTTCCACCTTAATGTATATTAAGCTCCTGTCCTATGGAAGTCTGTTTCTGAGCTCCTTCTTCTGTGCTGTAGGTCCATTTGTCTGAACTTGCACAAGACCACAATTTTTAATCACTAGAGATTTGTGGTATGCCTTAATATCTGGCAAAGTAACTTTACACTGACAGCTAGATCTTTAAATAGATTATTTAATAACTCTATCTCACCATGCACAAAGCAATGTAATAATCCCAATGATATAAACACCTATTCTAATATAAAATGGTCACTTCCTATTTTTGTTGAGTGCCCATTGTTACTGGTATATGATGGGGGGGGAATGGGAGAAAACTATAAATGATAAATGATTGCTTCACTCATTCATCAAATATTTATTAAGCACCTACTAAGTGCTAGCTGGCATTGTTTTAAAGGCTGGGGATGGAGCAGTGAACACAAACCAAAAAAGAAACCCTGCCTTCATGAAACTTACATCTGAGTAATGGAAATCAGGAAATCATTTCAACAGCCTCTCCTCCCCCTAGCCTACTGGCTAGGGAATGTCCCTTCCCTGGGTGTCCTGGGTAAGAACCTACTCTGGCTTTTTGAGTGAGTGTTTCATGAGAAGAGAGACCATTTTAACCTGCAAGTAAATAAAATGTTATTGCTTCTCTTAGGGTTTATAGGCAACCCAGATCTATGAATTAATTTACTCAAGATTTAATTTAAAAATAAAAATCAATGTTATTTAGGTTCATTGAAATAACAGCTAATTTCTTTTCTCTCCAGAGTTTAGTCATTGTTCTGATATTGAATAAAGATCTGTAAAAATGAAGATTAAAAATACTGCTGTTATGAATCTTTTAAATGATAATACAATCTAGTTATGTTCATTATGTTTTTTTCATACTGAAAATGAGACTATCCCTGAAAACAGCAACTTGGGACTAAAAGAAATCTACACAAATTCAGATCTGCACTCTCCTTTTCATCCCAGGGAGGAGTAACACAGGAGGACGCAGTTCATCCTAGATGTATGCACAGGCTTTGCTGGGGGCCTCTCCTAGCCAGTGGGTGATCCCAAAATACCTGAGGTTTCCAGTCTACCAGACGCTCAGCGGGAGGAGGGCTGACTGCAGTTTTTAGCACCACGGTGGTTTCACTTCATTTGCTCAGAACAGTATCGTAACATGGGGCTCAGACACCCTCAGGGGTTCAGTCAGAGAGCCGACCTGGGGGAGGTAGGTTTACTATGCTCCACAGAGGTTTTAGAGTGAGGGAGAGCTGAGGTAGGAGGAGGAGGAGCTATGACACACACAGTTATGGACTGGCTGATCTCTCCAGTATTTCTGAGAGGGGACAACAGTGGGCTAGGATTCCTGTTAACTTCCTGTGTCCTCCCAGGCAGATCCCACAGAGGGTACCTCCTCACCCACCTTTACAGAGCACTGGGGATGGGAGCACAGCTGGGCAACATGGGGCACATTTTGACCTCTCTGTACTCGTAGGTAAGCCTCCTAGGGCACACAGAATTCTGAATGCAGCCAGTGGTGCTAAGTGCCTTCCCCTGCACGGAGCTTCGAGCTCTTCCCTCTTCCTCCAAGCCTGGCACCTGGCCAAATGCTTTAACAGTCTTGTTCCCGAAACCCTCATGATAACCCCGTGAGGACGGTGCATCATTCACATTTCACTGAAGGCTGAGATGAGGCTTGGAGAGCCTGCACAAAATGCAACTAGAGGGTCTCTTCCTTGTGGCGGTGGCTAGAGAGCAGAGTACGAACTGTGGCAACTGGAGTCATGGCAGGACAGGCATTTAGAAAGTTTCTTCCCCTCTTTGACTGAGTATTAGCTGAAAGAAGTGCAGCCAAAACAGTAAGCAAAGAAGGCATTATGTTTCCAAAACAATCACAAGGAAAAGTATTGCAAGCAACGGTAGTAGCTGTTGGATCGGGCTCTAAAGGAAAGGGTGGAGAGATTCAACCAGCTGGTGTGAAAGTCGGAGATAAAGTTCTTCTCCCGGAATATGGAGGAACCAAAGTAGTTCTAGACGACAAGGATTATTTCTTATTTAGAGATGGTGACATTCTTGGAAAATACGTTGACTAAAATAAGTCACTATTGAAATGGCATCACGTGAAGCTAGCTGCCTATTCCACTGAAGTTCTGAAATCTTTCATCATGTAAATAATTTCCATGTTTCTCTTTTATAATAAACTAATGATATCCAAACTAATGAAAAAAAAAATGCAACAAGATTCAGAGCAGGAACTGTAACCGAGCAGGACCCCATGGGGCCTTCGCTGAATAGACACCCTCCACCCCCATGTCCTCTGCCTGTCTCTTGTCTGCAGAAAAACCTTAGCTTCTTAGGCCTTCCCTGATTTCCAAAGAGTAAATTTAATCAGAGAAGTGAAAAAAATGCAGAAAGAAAGGAAACAGTTAAGCAAGCCAAAATAACAATAGTTTAGCCATTAAACAAAGTCAAGGTCCTTTAGTTCCTCCTCAAGAGCTATAGATAATATTCTGAGCCATGTCCTTTGAGCTATTTTGCAGGTAATGAAACCCCTACCAGGTGGAAGAAGTTAACTGTATGTTGCCCACAAGCACGTAGACCCCAGACTAGTTGGAACCAGAAGGTTGATGGTGTTGACTCCCTCGCCACCAATCAGAAGAATGCCCACAAGCTGATCACACACTCCACAACCCCCCTCCCTCACTCCGTCTCTAAAAACCTTTCCCTGAAACCCACTGGGGAGTTTAGGTCTTTCTGAGCGTTAGCTGCCTGGACTCCTTGGTTGGCTCCTGCAATAAAAGCTGCACTTTCCTTCACCACAACCCAGTGTCAGTAGATTGGCTTTACTGCACATAGGCAAGCAGACCCAAGTTTGGATCGGTAACAGAACCACGGCCATGTTTACTGAACCTGAATCTCTGCATTAGTCAGGGTTCCCCAGAGAAACGGAACCAGTAGTGTGTGTGTGTGTGTGTGTGTGTGTATGTCTCTATCTATATGTCTCTATTTTCTCTCTCTCTACTTACCTACCTATCTGTAAGAGAGGTTGATTTGAAGGAATTGGTTCCCATAATTACGGGGGTTGGCAAGTCCAAAATCTGCAGGGGGGACTAGTAGGCTGGAGACTCAAGGAAGGGATGCTGCTGCAGCTTGAAGCAGAAGGCTGTCTGGAGGCAGAATTCCTTTTTCCCAGGCTGACCTAAGTTTGTTCTCTTGAGGCTTCAGCTGATTGGATGAGGCCCACCCACATCATGGAGGGTCATCTGCTTTACTCAGCGTCTACTGATTTATACGTTAATCACATTTTAAAAACACCTTCACAGCAGCATTCAGATGTGTTTGACCAAAATATGGATACTGTGATCTAGCCAGGTTGACACATAAAATTAACCATCGCTGTTTCCATAATTGTTAGACATAACATGAAAGAAATTAAGAACAAAAGTAAGCTTCTAGGTTAACTAGGACCCCACATTTTTATAGCACTTCTAGTTTTTATTCTACATTTATATTAGACAGAGGTTTCTTTCCAACATCACTCTTGCGCAAACATGAAAAGAAAATTAAGATTTCCTGGAATTCTTCATCAGTGATGCCCCATGTCCTGACACCTCAGGAGCGAGGATGCTGTCAGAGTTGCCTCTGGGATGTTATTCCAAGCTGCAGACAGCCCTCTGCAAGCTGGGGGGTGGTGTTTTCTTGCTTAGGGTGGGCCGACTGATTTTTTTTTAATGTATTTCAGCAATAAAAAAGAACGATAAATTCATCTACCTCTAGAGACCTTCCTTCTTTGGGATACATAAAGCACTTGATTCTGGTGGGCAAGGAAGTGTAGACTCACAGTCATGTCTTAAAGAGGCTTACCTGTTCCATTAAGATGAAATCCAAGTGCCACTCTCTGCCCCCCATCCTTCTGTGCACACAGCACCATCTCTCTTCAATGCAGGGTCAAGTGTAATCCCTCTGAAGATGTTTTAACCAGCAAATCAAACTCAGCACATGAAAAACGGTGACACCATAAACTGCCGTGACCAGGTGTGCACAAGCCTGGACCATGACAACCAGTCACAACCAGCCCTGGACCTGGGCGGGGGCACGACTCCCAGCAATTTTAGAGGTGATGGAATGTGGAGGAGACGTGCATCTTAGAATCCATGAACTATCCCTACAGCTCATTCACTAGAAACACTGAATCTTCAAAAGTGGCCCACCATCCAGTGAGCATGAAACAGCCTGAAGAGGGGGCGGCGTTGCCATCTGTATTTACCTAATATATTACCTTATTACTAAAACCTCTAAGTTTCTAGCTGACATTTCATTACTTAAATAGATGTCATCTCCTTTATAAACAGGCCAACCACACAGCCCAGTTTTCCTGGAAGAGCAAATTATAAACGGTGCTCCTCTGTAAAGTGTCCAATTTTGGACAATCCCAACCTGCAAGGTCAAAACCCTTTTTTTAAAATTAATTTTTATTGGAGTATAGTTGCTTTACAATGTTGTGTTAGTTTCTGCTGTACAGCAAAGTGAATCAGCTACAGTATACATATGTCCCCTCTTTTTTGGATTTCCTCCACATTTAGGTCACCACAGAATGCCGAGTAGAGTTCCCTGTGCTATATAGTAGATTCTCATTAGTTATCTATTTTATACACAGCAGTGTATATATGTCAATCCCAATCTCCCAATTCATCCCACCCCTCCTCCCCCCTCCCTGTATCCATATGTCCATTCCCTACCTCTATGTCTCTATTTCTGCTTTGCAAATAAAGAACACTCTTTGACATAAATTGCAGCAAAATCTTTTATGATCCACCTCCTAGAGTAATGAAAACAGAAACAAGAATTAACAAATGGGACCTAATTAAACTTAAAGCTTTTGCACAGCAAAGGAAACCATAAACAAAACAAAAAGACAACTCTCAGAATGGGAGAAAATATTTGTAAACGAAGCAATCTCCAAAATATACAAACAGCTCACGCAGCTTAATATCAAAAAAAACCAAACAACCTTATCAAAAAATGGGCAGAAGACCTAAATAGACATTTCTATAAAGAAGACATACAGATGGTCAAGAAGCACATGAAAAGATGCTCAACATCACTAATTATTAGAGAAATGCAAATCAAAACTACAATGAGATATCACCTCACACCAGTCAGAATGCCCATCATCAAAAAATCTACAAACAGTAAATGCTGGAGAGGGTGTGGAGAAAAGGGAACCCTCTTGCACTGTTGGCGGGAGTATAAAGTGGTACAGCCACTATGGAGAACAGTATGGAGGTTCCTTAAAAAACTAAAAATAGAACTACTATAAGACCCAGCAATCCTAACTACTAGGCATATACCCAGAGAAAACCATAATTTGAAAATATATATGCACCCCAATGTTTGTTGCAGCACTATTTACAATAGCCAGGACATGGAATCAACCTAAGTGTCCACCAACAGAGGAATGGATAAAGATGTCGTACATACATACAATGGAATATTACTCAGCCATAAAATAGAAGAAAATAATGCCATCTGCAGCAACACAGATGGACCTAGAGATTGTCATATTGAGTGAAGTAAGTCAGACAGAGAAAGACAAATATATGATATTGCTTATATGTGGAAACTAAAAAATGATACAAAATGAACTTATTAACAAAACAGAAGTAGAGTCACAAATGTAGAAAACAAACTTACGGTTACCAGGGGATAAGGGGGGGGATGAATAAATTGGGATTGACATATACACACTACTATATATAAAATAGATAACTAATAAGAACCTACTGTATAGCACGGGAACTCTACTCAATACTCTGTAATGGCCTATACGGGAAAGGAATCTAAAAAAAGAGTGGATATATGTACGTATATGTATAACTGATTCACTTTGCTGTACACCTGAAACTGGCACAACACTGTAAATCAACTATACTCTAATAAAAATTTTAAAAAATGTTTAAATTGATTTGAAATAAAACAGACAAACAAAAACAGAGATTTGCTCCTATTACTGCTGTTCTAAGGAAAAATCCGTGTGTGTTTCGAGTCTCTAGTGCTGGACTATTTCGGCACAGCACATCTGTTATTGGACATTATATTAGTCTGCTAGGGCTGCCATCACAAAATACTGGGGGGCTTAAACAACAGACATTTATTTACTCATGGTTCTGGAGGATGGAAGTCCGAGATCAAGGTGTTGGAGGTCTGGTGTCTCCGGAGGCCACTCTTCCTTGGCTTGCCCATGGCCACTTTCTCCCTGTGTCCTCCCGTAGTCTTCCTCTGTGCAGACACATCCCTGGTTTCTCTCTCTCTTCTTATAAGGATCAGGACCCCACCCTCATGACCTCCTTTATCCTTAATTGCCTCCTTAAAGGCCCTGTCTCCAAATACAGTCTCACTGGGGTTGGAGCTTCAACATATGAAGTTTACGTGGGGCCACAGTTCAGTCCATAGCAAATGCGACCTTCCCGGAAACTCTGAGACCGAGGAGGTCATTGATATAAAGGTGGTTTCCATGAGCTGCCTGGTGTCATGCATACAGTTCATTCTTTCATTCAACAAGCATTTACTGAGCTGCCTGATGCCTGATGTGTTTGCTGTCCCAGGTGCCCCAGCTATGGCAGCGGACAAGTCAGAGCAGGTTCCCATGCTCCTGGATTGGCGTGTGGGCAGTGGGGGAAAATACACCTAAAATAAACCAGGCAGCTTCTGGTGCTGGTCAGGCAGGCAGAGGAGAGAGGTCAAGGGTACCGGGCCTGAGATGTGATTTTTCTCCTGCTTACTGCACCAATCAAGAGGAAGGACCAAACCTCCCAGGGGATGGCCAGGATTAAACCTGCTATAGCCCTGTAAGTGCCCAAAGTGGACAGCGAGACACTGCATCCCAGCAAGATGACCAATTACTCCCAACTCAGCAAACAGAAGTGTCAGCCTGTGTGTTCCAGCTCGCCCACGCAAGGGGCCGCTGGGAGACCGCGGGAATGCCACACACAGAGGGAAGACCTGCACTTAGGGAACCCGTGGCTTTGACGGCGGGTAGAGAGAAGCCTGCTCCTCGTCTGGAGGGAGCCACACTCTCACCTCTGTGACAAGGCCCAAGGGAAAGAGCGGTCGGGCCCCTAGAGGTGCATCGAGGTGGGAATGCTGGGTGTACAGAGGGGCGGGAGGAGATGAGGTGGCTGCCGAGGCCCTCAAGGAGGAGACGGGGCTAAGGGCTATGTGGCCAGGAGGCAGCCACACAACCGGCTGGAGAAAGCCTTCTGAGCAGAGCGAAAATCAAGTGCAAAAATTTTAAGGCAGGAGTCAGTCTGGGGTGGTTCCTGGCCCAGAGAGAAGGCCAGAGTGGCCGGAGGGGACCCAGCCAAGACAAGGGGCACAGAGGGGCAGAGGGCCAGGCTGCATGGGCCTGCAGGCCACGGGGCTGGGGGGTGGGGGTGGGCTTTGTTCTGAGCGTGATGGGAAGACACCAAGCAGAGGAGAAACACCACCCGATCTGTGTCCCTGAAAGACCTCCCTAGCCGTGGGGCAACAAGGGGATATGTTCAGAGCTGGAGTAGCCATGAAACCAGGGGTCAGTCCACTGAGACAGGAAAGGGGGTGTGTCTGGGCCAGTGCCAGGTTCATGCGGTGAGGGGGTCAGAGCTCATCGAGGGGAAGTGTGATGAGGACGACCAAGCTGATTCAGCTGCCACCTGCTGGGTGATGATCCACGGCCCACGTCGGGGACTTGCACAAACTGTCTCTTTTTATCCAGACAGTAGTCCCAGAGCTATGTTTTTCTTCTCAATTTTCAGATGAGAAAACACTATCAGAGATTGGTTCAAGACGGCGAAGTAGAAGGACATGCACTCACTACCTCTTGTGAGAGCACTGGCATCACAACTAACTGCTGAACAATCATCGACAGGAAGACACTGGAACTCACCAAAAAAGATACCCCACATCCAAAGACAAAGGAGAAGCCACAATGAGATGGTAGGAGGGGCACAATCACAATAAAATCAAATCCCATAACTGCTGGGTGGGTGACTCACAAACTGGAGAACACTTACACCACAGAAGTCCACCCACTGGAGTGAAGGTTCTGAGCCCCATGTCGGGCTTCCCAACCTGGGGGGTCCGGCAATGGGAGGAGGAACTCCTAGAGAAACAGATTTTGAAGGCTAGCGGGATTTGATTGCAGGACTTCAACAGGACTGGGTGAAACAGAGACTCCACTCCTGGAAGGCACACACAAAGTAGTGTGTGTATCGGGACCCAGGGGAAGGAGCAGTGACCCCATAGGAGACTGACCCAGACCTACCTGCTAGTGTTGGAGGGTCTCCTGCAGAGGCGGGGAGTGGCTGTGTCTCACCGTGAGGACAAGGACACTGGCAGCAGAAGTTCTGGGAAGTACTCCTTGACGTGAGCCCTCCCAGAGTCCGCCATTAGCCCCACAAAAGAGCCTGGGTAGGCTCCAGTGTTCGGTCGCCTCAGGCCAAACAATCAACAGGGAGGGAACCCAGCCCCACCCATCAGCAGACAAGCGGATTAAAGTTTTACTGAACTCTGCCCACCACAGCAACAGCCAGCTCTACCCACCACCAGTCCCTCCCATCAGGAAACTTGCACAAGCCTCTCAGAGAGCCTCATCCACCAGAGGGCAGACAGCAGAAGCAAGAACTACAATCCTGCAGCCTGTGGAACAAAAACCATATTCACAGAAAGACAAGATGAAAAGGCAGAGGGCTATGTACCAGATGAAGGAACAAGATAAAACCCCAGAAAACCAACTAAATGAAGTGGAGATAGGCAACCTTCGAGAAAAAGAATTCAGAATAATGATAGTGAAGATGATCCAGGACCTCAGAAAAAGAATGGAGGCAAAGATCGAGAAGATCCAAGAAATGTTTAACAAAGACCTAGAAGAATTAAAGAACAAACAAACAGAGATGAACAATACAATAACTGAAATGAAAAATACACTAGAAGGAATCAATAGCAGAATAACTGAGGCAGAAGAACAGATAAGTGACCTCGAACACAGAATGGTTGAATTCACTGCTGCAGAACACAATAAAGAAAAAAGAATGAAAAGAAATGAAGACAGCCTAAGAGACCTCTGGGACAACATTAAATGCAACATTTGCATTATAGGGGACCCAGAAGGAGAAGAGAGAGAGAAAGGACCCGAGAAAATATCTGAAGAGATTACAGTCGAAAACTTCCCTAACATGGGAAAGGAAATAGCCACCCAAGTCCAGGAAGCACAGAGAGTCCCATGCAGGATAAACCCAAGGAGAAACATGCTGAGACACATAGTAATCAAGCTGGCAAAAATTAAAGACAAAGAAAAATTATTGAAAGCAGCAAGGGAAAAATGACAAATAACATCCAAGGGAACTCCCATAAGGTTAGCAGCTGATTTCTCAGCAGAAACTGTACAAGCCAGAAGGGAGTGGCATGACATATTTAAAGTGATGAAAGGGAAGAACCTACAACCAAGATTACTCTACCTGGCAAGGATCTCATTCAGATTCGATGGAGAAATCAAAAGCTTTACAGACAAGCAAAAGCTAAGAGAATTCAGCACCACCAAACCAGCTCTACAACAAATGCTAAAGGAACTTCTTTAAGTGGGAAACACAAGAGAAAGGGACCTACAAAAACAAACCCAAAACAATTAAGAAAATGGTCATAGGAACATACATATCGATAATTACCTTAAACGTGAATGGATTAAATGCTCCAACCAAAAGATACAGGCTCGCTGAATGGATACAAAAACAAGACCCATATATATGCTGTCTACAAGAGACCCACTTCAGACTTAGGGACACATACAGACTGAAAGTGAGGGGATGGAAAAAGACATTCCATGCAAATGGAAATCAAAAGAAAGCTGGAGTAGCAATACTCATATCAGATAAAATAGACTTTAAAGAATGTTACAAGAGACAAGGAAGGACACTACATAATGATGAAGGGATCAATCCAAGAAGCAGATGTAACAATTATAAATATATAGGCATCCAACATAGGAGCACCTCAATACATAAGGCAACTGCTAACAGCTATAAAAGAGAAAATCGACAGTAACACGATAATAGTGGGGGACTTTAACACCTCACTTACACCAATGAACAGATCATCCAAACAGAAAATTAATAAGGAAACAAAAGCTTTAAATGATACATTAAACAAGATGGACTTAATTGATATTTATCAGACATTCCATCCCAAAACAGCAGATTACACTTTCTTCTCAAGGGCGCACAGAACATTCTCCAGGATAGATCACATCTTGGGTCACAAATCAAGCCTCAGTAAATTTAATAAAATTGAAATCATACCAAGCATCTTTGGTGACCACAACGGTACGAGATTAGAAATCAATTACAGGGAAAAAAATGTAAAAAACACAAACACATGGAAGCTAAACAATACACTATTAAATAACCAAGAGATCACTGAAGGAATCAAAGAGGAAATCAAAAAATACCTAGAGACAAATGACAATGAAAACACGATGATCCAAAACCTATGAGATGCATCAAAATCAGTTCTAAACGGGAAGTTTAGAGCAATACAAGCCTACCTCAAGAAACAAGAAAAGTCTCAAATAAACAATCTAACCTTACACCTAAGGAACCAGAGAAAGAAGAACAAAGAAAACCCAAAGTTAGCAGAAGGAAAGAAATCATAAAGATCAGAGCAGAAATAAAAGAAATAGAAACAAAGAAAACAATAGCAAAGATCAATAAAACTAAAAGCTGGTTCCTTGAGAAGATAAACACAATTGAAAAACCTTTAGCCAGACTCATCAAGAAGAGGGAGAGGACTCAAATCAATAAAATTAGAAATGAAAAAGGAGAAGTAACAACTGACAATGCAGGTATACAAAGGATCATGAGAGACTACTACAAGCAACTCTATGCCAATAAAATGGACAACATGGAAGAAATGGACAAATTCTTAGAAAGGTATAACCTTCCAAGACTGAACCAGGAAGAAATAGAAAACATGAACAGATCAAGCACAAGTAATGCAATTGAAACTGTGATTAAAAATCTTCCAACAAACAAAAGTCCAGGACCAGATGGCTTCACAGGTAAATTCTATCAAACATTTAAAGAGTCAACACCCGTCCTTCTCAAACTCTTCCAAAAAATTGCAGAGGAAGAAACACTCCCAAACTCACGCTATGAGGCCACCATCACTCTGATACCAAAACCAGACAAAGATACTACCAAAAAAAAAAAAATTACAGACCAATGTCACTGATGAATATAGATGCGAAAATCCTCAACAAAATACTAGTAGACTCGAACAACACATTAAAAGGATCATACACCATGATCAAGTGGGATTTATCCCAGGGATGCATGGATTCTTCAATATATGCAAATCAATCAATGTGATACACTACATTAAAAAACTGAAGAATAAAAACCATATGATCATCTCAATAGATGCAGAAAAAGCTTCTGACAAAATTCAACACCCATTTATGATAAAAACTGTCAACAAAGTGGGCATAGAGGGAACCTCCCTCAACATAATAAAGGCCATATATGAAAAACCCACAGCAAACATCATTCTCAATGGTGAAAAACTGAAACCATTTCCTCTAAGATCAGGAACAAGGATGTCCACTCTCACCACTATTATTCAACATAGTTTTGGAAGTCCTAGCCACAGCAGTCAGAGAAGAAAAAGAAATAAAAGGAATACAAATTGGAAAAGAAGAAGTAAAACAGTCACTCTTTGCAGATGACATGATACTATACATAGAGAATCCTAAAGATGCCACCAGAAAACTACTATAGCTAATCAGTGAATTTGGTAAAGTAGCAGGATACAAAATTAATGCACAGAAATCTCTTGCATTCCTATACACTAATGATGAAAAATCTGAAAGAGAAATTAAGGAAACACTCTTATTTGCCACTGCAACAAAAAGAATAAAATACCTAGGAATAAACTTACCTAGGGAGACAAAAGGCCTGTATGCAGAAAACTATAAGACACTGATGAATGAAATTAAAGATGATATAAACAGACAGAGAGATATACCATGTTCTTGGATTGGAAGAATCAATACTGTGAAAATGACTATACTACCCAAAGCAATCTCCAGATTCAATGCAATCCTTGTCAAATTACCAATAGCATTTTTTACAGAACTAGAACAAAAAATCTTAAAATTTGTTTGGAGACACAAAAGACCCCAAACAGCCAAAGCAGTCTTGAGGGAAAAAAACGGAGCTGGAGGAATTAGACTCCCTGACTTCAGACCATACTACATAGCTACAGTAATCAGGACAATATGGTACTGGCACAAAAACAGAAATATAGATCAATGGAACAGGATAGAAAGCCCAGAGAGAAACCCATGCACATATGGTCAACTAATCTATGACAAAGGAGGCAAAGATATACAATGGAGAAAAGACAGTCTCTTCAATAAGTGATGCTGGGGAAACTGGACAGCTACATGTAAAAGAATGAAGTTAGAACACTTCCTAACACAAAATAATACACAAAATAAACTCAAAATGGATTAGAAAAAAAAAATGGATTAGAGACCTAAATGTAAGTCTGGACACTATAAAACTCTTAGAGGAAAACATAAGAAGAACACTCTTTGACATAAATCACAGCAAGATCTTTTTTGATCCACCTCCTAGTGTAATGGAAATAGAAACAAAAATAAACAAGTGGGATCTAATGAAACTTAAAAGCTTTTGCACAGCAAAGGAAACTACGAAGACGACGAAAAGACAACCCTCAGAATGGGAGAAAATATTTGCAAACGAATCAATGGACAAAGGATTAATCTCCTAAATATATAAACAGCCCATGCAGCTCCATATTAAAAAAATAAACAATCCAATCCAAAAATGGGCAGAAGACCTAAATAGACATTTCTCCAAAGAAGACATACAGATGGCCAAGAAGCACATGAAAAGCTGCTCAACATCACTCATTATTAGAGAAATGCAAATCAAAACTACAATGAGATATCATCTCACACTGGTCAGAATGGCCATCATCAAAAAATCTGCAAACAATAAATGCTGGAGAGGGTGTGGAGAAAAGGGAACCCTCTTGCACTGTTTGTGGGAATGCAAATTGATATAGCCACTATGGAGAACAGTATGGAGGTTCCCTAAAAATCTAAAAATAGAATTACCATATGACCCAGCAATCCCACTACTGGGCATATACTCAGAGAAAACCATAATTCAAAAAGACACATGCACCCCAATGTTTGTTGCAGCACTATTTACAATAGCCAGGTCATGGAAGCAACCTAAATGTCCATCGACAGACGAATGGATAAAGAAGATGTGACACATATATACGATGGAATATTACCCAGCCATAAAAAGGAATGAAACTGGTTCATTTGTAGAGATGT
The DNA here is from genome assembly GCF_949987535.1 of Balaenoptera acutorostrata. Lineage (NCBI taxonomy): Eukaryota > Metazoa > Chordata > Mammalia > Artiodactyla > Balaenopteridae > Balaenoptera > Balaenoptera acutorostrata. The sequence continues at coordinate 59,266,492 of NC_080066.1, read as the reverse complement.
GGATGAATCTAGAGACTGTCATACAGAGTGAAGTAAGTCAGAAAGAGAAAAACAAATATCATATATTAACGCGTATATGTGGAACCTAGAAAAATGGTACAGATGAACCGGTTTGCAGGGTAGAATTTGAGACACAGATACAGAGAACAAACGTATGGACACCAAGGGGGGAAAGTGGTGGGGGGGTGGTGGTGTGATGAATTGGGATTGACATATATACACTAATATGTATAAAATGGATAACTAATAAGAACCTGCTGTTTAAAAAAATAAATTAAAAAAATTTTTTTTTAAACACTATCAGAGACAGAAGTGAGACACTCCTTCACCTGGCTCCTGAGTGGTGGGCTTGGGGCAAGGGGCCAGGACCTGCTGCTCACATCTAGCTTCTCCCAACACCTTCATGCTCTTCTTCTTGGGATGTGGGGCCTCCCTTTGGCCAGGGGGGTCACAGGCTGAGGAGGCCAGAGGCCTGAAGACATGGTGTCCTTACCTGCAACCCAAGCTTTCCTTCAGGCCAACCTGGCCCCCATGTTACAGTCTAATCCTAGAAACAACACCTCAGATGCAGAAGCCAGGAGGCTGTTTATCACATCAGAAGCTGCGGGAACAAGTAGGCCGGCAGAAATCTGGCCCTGATAGTAGGAGGATGTGTCCCTTTTGTGGCTGGATGTCTCTTAATGACACAAGGGACGCAGAGTGCTCTGAGAGCTCACCCTGAACGTTCACACGGCAGCCCCCCCATGAGTGTGGGTACCAGACTCCAGGGGCCTGGCCTCTAGGCGGTGCCGAGTATCGGGGGGAGGGGTCTTCTGCTGCTCCATGGGTTTGCACTCACGTGACATCTGACACTTGACAACACACTTGCCAGGCTCTTCTTTACGTGAGACTCACAACACCCAGAGGCAGATGAGTTTAGTTCTCATTTTAAAGATTAAAGAAAACTGAGACTGAGAGTCATTAAGTAATTTGCCCAAGGGAAAACAGACAGGAAGTGGTAGAAAGATGACTCAAATCCAGGTCTGACTGATCCATTATCCTCCCTGCTTCCCATAGAACTTCCATCCATCAATTCACGCATCCATCCACCCGTCCATCATTCAGCCATTTGTCCTACTACATGTCTACAGCATGCTTGGGGGGTGATGGGCTTGGGTGATTCCGCCGCATGGATGTCTCCCCCCAGGAGCTCACTGGGAGACATGGCATGTCCATGTGTTCAGAGGACTCAGATGTAGGGACACACCAGCCAAGGTCTCGGGAGCCTTCTGGAAGGACTGGAAGGACTAAGTGGTGGGGACAGATGTGGAAGGGGGAGGGGGAAGAGACAGACCCTGACTCCATCTCTGTGCCAAGCAGCCCTTCCCATCAGGACAACAGCCTGGGGCCAGGCCCACCCGAAACCTGCCAAAGCCAGGCAGCCTTACAACCACAGCAAGAGGACCCTTCTCAAAACACAAAGGGAATCTTGCTCTTTGTAGGCACTCGTAAAACCATCTCAGCTCCTACCCTGAACACCTAGCCCTGCCCTGTGCAGCCCAGCACCTCCTACACCCTCCGCTGTAGCCTTAGGGCCTTGGCACAGACTGCTCCTGCTGCCAGCATGTTCTTTTCTCCCCTCTTCACCTCTTTACCACCTACTCATCCTTTAGACTTGAAAATAACAGTCACTTACTCAAAGGCTTCCGAGATGGCCATGTCTGTCCCATCCTGCTGCTCCCACGGTCACTGTTTGACACATTTGGGCACCAGCTGTCCTCAGCAAGATACTTGCATATTTTGTTCATCAGTGTCCCGCACCCCTGTAGGGCCTCCACAGAGGCTGGATGGAAGGATGGCTGGATACAATGGCAGACAGGATTCTCTGAAGAAGCTCCGCCTTTGGTCAGCTGGGCCTTGGTGTCTGAGTGCAGGTGGGGGAGGGAACGGTTGGACACGCCCAGGGCACGAACACATGGGGTCTGGAGATAACCAGGTCCCACATCGTAGTTCAGCACACTGTCTGTTGAGACAAAAAGCCCCGGGGCCCCACACCACTGTACCTGAGGCTCAAGTCAGACAAGGGCACTTTGACCCGGCTGAGGAGAGGCCAGGGCCTGTGCCCAGGGTCTTGGTGGTCCAGGATCTCACTCTCCCCAGCCCTGCCCCATGCTGGGGGCAGATTAGGGATGCTGGGCCTTATCCTCACTGTCTTTCCCGAGGTTGGGAGTCCCCAGGACTCTGTGGGGCCATCACATCACAGTGCGTCTAGGGTCACAATGATGGAACTAGTAGGGACAGAGCAGCCAGCTGACCCCACAGCCCCCATGGCTGGAGAAAGCTTTATGAGCAGAGTGAAAATCAAGTGCAAAAGTCTTAAGGCAGGAGTGAGTCTGGGGTGGTTCCTGGACCAGAGAGAAGGCCGGAGTGGCTGGAGGGGACCCAGCCAAGAGAAGAGGCACAGAGGGGCACCTGGGTGGGAGCAGAGGGCCGGGCTGGTGGCAACCACCCCTGGTGGCAGCCCGGGCTCTCCACGGGCCTCCCTGAGGTCCCCCATTCCAGCTGCACAGAGCCAGGTCCAGGGCTGAGTCCCGCTTCCCTATCCACAGGGGCCCCCAGGCCACAGAAGCCTCCTGCTGTCGGAAGTTCCAGCTCCTCCTGTCCTTTAGAGAAAGAAGCTGGGAAGGGAATGCTACACCTCGTTCACAGCCCAGAAAAACCAGGACTGGGTTTTTGGTTTTTTGCTTTTTTTCATTCACTCTAAGATCCCTGATAAGTGTCTGGCTGAGCACTTCGCTGAGTCCTGCTGTCAGGAGCCACGGGCATCGACAGATGGCTCCACCCTCGCTGCGGTCACCCGCAGCCCCCGCCCACGTGCACAGGCATCCCCGGGCCCCCTCCACAGGTGCTGCAAGCACACTCTCAGGCCTCTGAATGCTGAGCCAGAGATGACCCAGGAAACAACCACCACTGAAAGAAAACGCGCACCCACAGAGCCTAATGTATGGCATTATCCAGCAGCCCCATTACTGAAAAGAATGGAATCAGGTTTCCACAAATAGTTCTGGAAAGCAGATATGGCCAGAAACCCCACACTGCAATTAGCTCTCCCAGCGAACAATGGCTGGAGCCTTTCCCACTTGGAGCACAAGCAGGAGGGAGCTGCGGCAGGGCTGCCAGGTGGAGCTCCAGGTGACAGGGAGGGCAGGTGTGAGGACAAGCCACGCCCTCAGCACAGACAGGTGCTCTCCTCTGCTTCCCTGGCCAGGCCCGCAGGACGCGGCACGGACACGCTGTCCCCCCACAGCTCCAGGCGGCCTTAGAAAACGAGACTGCTCAGAACCCAGCCCTGCTGGGAGCTCAGCACTTGGAGGGCCTGTCAGGACAGCCCCTGGGCCTGGGTCCAGGCTGCTGCCACCCTGGGATGTGCAGGGGCCGTCACCATGGATACACTGACATTTTCTCAAAGTACATAAAATGGGATTTTTGGAACAACAGTAACATCTTAAAGTATCTTTTTTTTAAAAAAAAATCAAACAAATTAGGAGAAACGTCATTTACTTTGTGAATGTTAAAATGTTCTGTGGGTAAATTGTGTTGCGTATGTGTGTGTGTTCGGGAATATGAGGTTTACTATTGGTTACTTTCAATTTGCAACTAATAGCCAAGAGAAATCAGGAGGGTTTTAAATCCTGAACTTATGCTGTGTGACTGATGGTTCTTTATATAAATATGTAAAGGTAGAATACAATAATACATTATACATATCAATATTAGAATATGATAATGAATGTGATTATATACATATACTATATAAAGTATATATATATAAATCAATCTATATATGTATAGTATATATGAGAAACAATCAGCTGCACAGCATCGATTTGGGATAAACATAATGTGTCTACATATCATATTAAAGTGATACCACTTTAGTGTCACATAACCTCCATGTACCAACAGTGTAGTGGTCTTCCATTTATCTATGGCTTTTACATGAAATTACGAAAAAGCATGATAATATTCGATCTCACATTATACTTAGTTTTGCCAATATTCACAATAGAAGTAACTATGAAGTAAATTTGATGTTATTAAAATTCAGTCCAACTTTAGCACATATGATCTGTGGGAATAAGTAGGCTGGAGAAATATTAACATCCTACATCTTTTTTAATGAATTGAGTTATTTAAGAGGAAAAAGAAAGAAATGAAGTCATAGTTACTTCTCCTTTTTCATGCTGTCTTTGGAAGGCAGTTACCATTGCTTTGATACAAAAATACTATATATGGACTATTTCAGGTCTAAACCTTTCAGGCCTGAGTTGAACCCCTCTTGGGAGTCCGTACAAAGACAGCTGGGTTATGAGGCTCGGCACTGTCCTGGAGTGAGGGGGACCCCTAGAAACCTCCCAGGCCTCAGGGGCACCCTTTTGGCTGAGAGAGAGAAGAAGGATTCACGGACAGGCTGTCTGGTGACTTTCGTGGGTAAGACTTTACTTGAGCAGGGCACTCCAGGGCAAACGAAAATACTAACAGCCGATAGAGAGGGTGTGGAGAAAAGGGGACCCTCCTACACTGTTGGTGGGAATGTAAGTTGGTGCAGCCACTATGGAGAACAGTGTGGAGGTTCCTCGAAAACTAAAAATAGAGCTACCATATGATCCTGCAATCCCACTCCTGGCCATATATCCAGACAAAGCTATAATTTGAAAAGATACATGCACCCCAATGTTCACAGCAGCCCTATTTACAATAGCCAAGATATGGAAGCAACCTAAATGTCCATGGACAGATGAATGGATAAAGAAGATGTGGTGTATATAAACAACGGAAAACTACTCAGCCATAAAAAAGAATGAAACAATGCTGTTTGTAGCAACATGGATGGAGCTAGAGATTACCATACTAAGTGAAGTCAGTCAGACAAAGACAAATATCACAGGATATCACTTATACGTGGAATCTAAAATATGACACAAATGAACTTATGTACGAAAACAGACTCACAGACATAGAGAACAGACTTTTGGTTGCCAACGAGGAGGGGGGAGGGAAGGATTGGGAGTTTGGGGTTAGCAGATGCAAACTATTATATATAGAATGGATAAACAACAAGGACCTACTGTATAGCACAGGGACTATATTCAATATCCTGTAATAAACCATAATGGAAAAGAATCTGAAAAAGAACATGTATATATACGTATAACTGAATCACTTTGCTGTACACCAGAAACTAACATAACATTGTAAATAAAATAAATTTAAAAAATAGTAACAGCTGAAGGCCACTGATCCCCACAACCAATAATCATGTTCTAGAGAAGAAGACAGAGGTTCAGAGGGGGCCAAGTCACTGGGTCACGGAGCAGCGAACCCCAGATTGGGACTGGCAGTTCTGATCTGCAGGCCGCAAATGCTCGCCTCTGTGGCACAGTGCCTGCTGCTCAGGGCTCAGGGCTAAAAACGTCCTTCCACATCAGACTCCAGAATCACTTCAAAATCCTTAAGCAGAACTGTAAAAAAAAAAGTCATTTGCAAAATGTCATTTTCCCTTTATGTCTTCCCCATTCACAAAATATTTCTTGAAAATTGTGTATTTTAAGCTTGTTCCTTATTGTCCCTAAGACTGATGGCTCAGATTCCTCACCGGATACACCACTGACACCCCCTTTCTGAGCTCGGTGACCAGGCTGCCCGGGGGGGTTGGGGGCCACCACTGCCCTTGTCTTCCCGAGGACCCTGGGGGAGGCCAGCACCCTGTCTGAAGCCGTCCTGTCCTGCGGCTGGCCTCAACTCCATTAGGAGCAAAGGCTCCATGTCTTTTCCACACATGCTGCCGAGCCACGAGGCTGAATCACAGAGTTTTAATTATAACTTGAAAGACTGGCCTCTGAGGTCCATCACCCTGTCCTCAGGCAGCTTGTCACTTAAGTGCCCTTACAGTGACCACTCGAGAGCAACATTCTCTGTCAGCTGATGTGTGGCACCTGCCTGCCCCGTGAGGCTGGGCCAGGCAAAAGGCCCTGGAAACTACATCCCCCAAGGAGATGCTTCAAGGTGCCCAAGGGCAGAAGCAGAGCGTTCTCAGCCCAGAGCCAAGCTGCCCAGCTCCACGTGTCTGCCCGGGCACCAAAGTGTCCCCTTGGTGTGGGTCAGGGCGATGACAGTGGGTGACAGCTCAGTCCCCAGCTGGAGGGTAAGACGGATGCTGCCCTGACCTACGAGGGGACAGAGTGTCACAGGTGGGAGACACTTCCGTCCTGCAAAGTGAAGTCAATTTAACCAAATCCCATTGCTGTCCTGGCCATCGCCTGCCCTTCACGCCTCAGCTCCATGGAGGCTCCCAGACCCTTTCAGGGCAGCACTTTCTTCAAATGGAATTGCAAGAAGAGCTGGGAGTAAAATGCAGAGCAGGGCGGTGGGGGAGGTGCCCATCTCCCTGCACCCCTGCATTCCCTCTAAAGCATGTTGGGGAGAGTCCCTGGGACGCAGCCCTAAAAGCACAGCCCCAACGGGGTGCTTTTACAGTTTATAGGACACACTGGGGTCCCACCCACTCTCTGAACTAGAATCTCCCCAGGAAGCTCTCCCTTCCGAAGCTCCGGGCATTCCCCCTGCCTTGCCCAGCTCCTTCCCCGGGGACCATCTCCTCCTCCCTTCCTACCCTCCCTGGACAGGACCTCAGGATGGTGCTCTGCCAGGGGTCATGTCCGCCTCGCCCTCCACTGACCTCCCCTCCACCTCACACGATTCTTAGGGCTGCTGCCGTGAGCCAGGCCTGATGTCAGAAACCCAGCTCAGTCTGCCAGGGACTGCAGTGGTCCTGGGGTGAGCCTGGGGTGGAGGGGGCCCAGTCCTGCTGGACCAGAGAGAGCTGGTGGACCCCCACCTACAGAGGAGCCATCACGGTGGGGCTCAGAGCACACTGCCCCCAGGCTGGATGGTGCCTGTGCGTGCACGTGCGCACACACACACAAACCCGGGGGTGAGTACAAGGCATGCCAACCCAACCTACCTGGGGAGAAGGTCAACCCCATATCTGTGCAGACTCCTTTGGTTTTAAGCACTGACTAGCTATTTCTCTTGAATTCTAGGAGAACCACTCACAAAAGGCACAAAAGTGACTGCTAAAGGAATAATGGGCTTGAGAAATATACAGTCGCCCCAAGCACTGTGTGGGGAGGCCTTGGAAGTAGACAGGCATCAGAAAAGCAGCTGTCTGTGAAGGCTCCTTGCAGGCAGGCAGGAACTGCCCTTGACCCGCCCTTGACCTTTTCCTCCCCCTAAACCGGGCTGGAGGAGGGAATGCTTCCCAAGACTACTTGGAAGGCTCACAGCTGCTGCACCCCAGCCCCTGGGGAGGATGGGGGTTCAGGATTAGTTGGCAGCAGGAGGGCAGCCCTTGGAGGCCCCACCAGCCCTGAGGCTGCCACAGGCAGAAGGAGCCTTAAAGCTGGTTTTTAATGAACTGGAAAAGGCCAGATGAACGCAGGCCACCCTGTAACCTGGAGAGAGTGGGCAGCTCAGCAGTGGGCCTGCGCTGGAAGGCTGGGCCAACATGGGCTTGGCACAGGGCAACCTGGACTCTTCCTGCCTCTCCCAAGGGCCCAGCGTCCTCCTGAAGGTGGGGATGCGTCCCACCTCACAGGGCCCTATGTGGGGGAAGAGCCTGAGTGGGTTTTGGGCTCGCGCCCAGCTGGCCGGCACTCAGCACGTGTCCATGTCCTCCCTTCTCTCCTCCCATGAATGGGTGGTGGTAACGGCTTCCATCTGGACAGGTACACGGCTGGGGAATGTGGCAACACGGCCTCCAAAGGGAGGCCTGTGACCTACCCAAAGGTCACTGGACAGAGCCACAGGCAGGAACTAACAGACTCATATTTGGCAAAATCCAAGACCTAATTACATCACACTCAGTGCCTTCACTTAGGAACGAATGTGCTCCTCTCTGGAGCAGGAAGAGAAGGTATGGTCTCAACCAGATGCCCCCCTGGGAGGAACGGCCTACCTCCGTGGACTTCCTCTGGGGGCCTGACAGCTAAGGGACAGCCTGGGGTCTCTCAGGATCGCCCTCCTCCAAAACCCAAGAAAGTGAAAAAAATTACCCACATCAATGGTACCCTGTCAGCTACCAAGCAAGAGAAGAGGCCAGAGGAGTAAGATGAACATTTTCAAGGCTTTCTCTGGCTTCCCCAAATTGCCAAAATGCCATATTATTTAGAATACATTTTAAGAAGGTTTCTATGTGGCAGTATACCAAATTAGTTTAGAGATCTGGAGATTTTCTACACGTTCAGGAACTGCATTCCAACTAATCTATAGTGATCATGGCCATAAAACTGTGAATTGCTTTATGCACAACTCTTGTTGGCTTCCAATCTCTAAACCCGTTGAGGTTTATTCTGTCCAGAGAACTATGATCATTTTCTGCTAAGAGTTCATTTAAGATCTTTGCTGATGTTAACACAATTCTCTGAGTCTCATTCAACCCCAGCAGCACGTGGCTCCTCTTGCAATAATTGGTGCCTCTCTGGACAGGAACTTTCCCTGGTCCCTCATGGATGTGCCCTTGGTGAGTTCAAAGAGAAACATGTGCACCAGGAGAGATTTTCTTGTGAGTCAGTAAGTCATTCTTTCAGCAATGCATTTAAGAAAAGACCATCCCAGACAACCTCTTAAACCCACCGGCAAATGACTCAAAGCTCAATTTAGTCTGTAGAATATACTGCAGCAGGTATTCAAGGCTTCTGTGATGAAAAAGACCTGTTCAAATGTTTACTGGCACTCCAGCCTTCTCGTCAGACCTCTTTGCAGCCCAGTGAGGATCTGTGCGCCCACAGGGCACCCGCCGTCACCACTGACGGCTCTGGGTTCAAACCCACCTGTCTCCCCATCAGTACCAGCGCCTGTGCCTGGTGTCCCAGGATCATGTAGAGAAATCAGTTCCTTTTATTAAAAAGAGAGATGATTTATCAAACTGTATAATCAATTAAAAAGTGACCACAGAGTACTTACAGTTCAGTGTAAACGCTAAACCAGGAGCAGTGAGTTTCCCACTGGGAAAGTGTTGCTGCCATCCTAGCCCCGCCTCTGGGGGGCCAGCCAGGCACACAGCCTACCACCTGGACAGGCCAGATGACAGGGGGCCACGGAGCACATGGACGCCCCTGCCTAGCATCATGGGATGCGGACTCTCCCGCTTTCCAGGAAGTGGGGTTGGCCTTGGGCTGTGTGTGCCGCCCAACCCCAGGTCCCCCTCTCTTGCTGGTAGACATCGGTAAGCCTCTGGGTCCATTCAATTCAATTGTCCTTTATTTGCCAGTTCCTATGTGCCAGGCAGTGTACTAGTCTTTTCATAGCATTTCCTCATTTAATCCCCCCACAGGCTTGGGGGCGGTCAATGACATCACCCCCTTCCGCAGGGGCAAGGGGGCCTCAGAGGGAATGAGTAACCTGCCCACAGCAGCTATGGTGCAGACCAGGCCTCCCCACCACTGAACCCTGGGCTCTTCACTGTCGTCACCCTAGAAACATGGTCTGGCAGGGAAACGAGTGTGTGTGCACACACACGCACATAATCACACATGCACATACACACTCACACATGCACTCACACACCTGCACACACTCTCACATACACACACATGCCCATACACAGCACTTACATACACACGTATTCACACTCACACATACTCTCACATACACACACATGCACATACACACACTCACATACACACATATTCACACACTCACACACTCATACACACAGGTGTCTGAAAAGGACCATGGCTGTGTGAGTTACTTGAGTTACTACAAGTCACTGTGGTTTGTGAACGTGCTTAATGCCTGTTTTTAATTCTAAGTTTCTATTATTAAGCATTTACGTATCACTTTTCTGACTGTCTCCAAATTGCACTCTAATTTGGCCCAAAAGGTGCAGCAAAAAAATGGAGAAACACATCCCATCTCTTGTCTGGGCTTAAAATGACTTGGGGGCTGACCAGCACGTGCCCCAGCTCCCGTTTGGACAGATCTGGAGAAAGCGCTGGAGAGGCCCGCAGTGGCCCAGTGAGATTGCGAGGCCCGCCTGGCACCACAGCTGAGTCAGCGACGCCGGCCCCTCTGCTGTGAGCGAGCAGAGCCCACCGCAGCCAGTCTCCTAGTGATGGACGTGCTACATTTGATTAGAGTCTCACAGTCTCACAGAAGTACAGTGGATCTGGAATCACAGAGCAGAAAACAAACAAGCAAACAGCACATCAGAGGAAGTGACAGGACCCTCCTAGGATGCTGCTCACCCCCCTCCATGGTCTATGTCATGTTACGGGAACTCTGCCGAGAACTGAGGGGAAACCATCCAGTTCCGAGAGCCTCTGTTACCAAGATGCTGTTTTTATATTTAATGATCTAGAGAAAGTTCCCCTGCCTATAGGTGCCATTTTTTAAACAAAGTTTTTTTAAACTAATAATATGTGTCATCTTCATTTGTCATTTGAAGAGTTGATACCTCAAAGCATGTGGTACTTTTACATAGAGAAGGAGTCTGCTATGGTCTGAATGTTCATGCTCCCCCTGTTACCCACCAGGGTTCTTGGCCTCCTTAATGAACAGAAATTGATCAGAGGCCAGACAAGAATTTCCAGCAAGGCTTTACTGGGGCCCCTATTGCAGCAGGGGGGAGTGAAAACAAGCAAGTATCCCTTGCTTGCTCACTCCCCAACAGGGGCGAGCTGGTTCCTTATATGGGGTGAGGATAGGGGTGTGTCCAGGGGTCCAGCTGGAGGGTTGGCTTAGGTGGTTTGGCCACCCCTTTGTGTTGTGTTGTGTGCAGGGGGCATGCGCAGTACCCTGCTTTTGCTCCTGGCTCTTCAGAGGTGGCAGTTGGGTTTTTTGGTCTCTTTGTATCTTGTTCAGAATTTGTGCCAACTGTGCATACATGCAGTTATTTTTAGTCCCTTATAGTTTCTTCATATTTTGTAGCTCGAGGAGACGTTTGTCCAGGTGCAAGCATTGCAGCACTGCAGCAAAGGGTCCCAGGTCCCAGCCTGTTTCCTCCCCAAATTCCTATGTTGAAATCCTAACCCCCAAAGATGATAGTATTAGGAGTTGGGGCCTTTGGGAGGTACTTAGGTCTCATGAGGGTGGAGCCCTCGTGAATGGGATTAGTGTCCTTATAAAAGACCCCAGAGCTCCCTCACCCCTCCCACCACATGAGGACACAAGGAGAAGAGGCTGTCTACAAGCCGGGTAAGGGCCCTCACCAGAACACAACCATGCTGGGGCCATGATCTCAGGCTTCTGGCCTCCAGAATTGTGAGAATAAAATTTCTGTGGTTTACAAGCTGTCCAGTCTGTGGTATTTTGGTTATAGCTGCCTGAATGGACTAAGGGTCAGAAGAAAGAAAATCCAAACACATACTATTTTGTTCCACAGTCAAGCTAATAAATGCCTATATGTGAGGGGATAAAAGTTTGCTACCCAAAAGGAAAAAAACCTCATAAATCCTTCACAAAATTTCAATTAAAACATGATCCAACAATTGCCAAACCATCAGCAAGGAGCCAGGATAAACTTTCCAAGCAAAGCAACCTTCCTATTAAGCAAAACTCTGCCTCCTTGTTACACGGGCCCCGAGGTGAAGCCAACATGCCTTGAAATCCAGTCAAGCATCCACAGTGACACCTGCCAGGACCTCTGAACATGCACCCTGTTTAGATGAGCATATCCAGGGCTGTGAAGAACTTCTCAGAAAACAGATGCTCTGAGAACAGAAGGTGCCTGAGCCACAGTCTAGCAGGGACCGTCCTTCCCGACCACACTCCTTTTTGCCTCGGGATAACCGTGCACATGTATCTAGGACTTCACTTTCCATGTTCAGAAGTCGAGTGCAAGAGACCCTGGGGTCCTTTCCTTTTTAGAGACACCAGAGCCCAACGCTGGATCTACTTCATGTTCTGGGCTGTGGGACAGCCTGAACCAAGGCCTTGCCTGGCCCTGCACACAGGGCCACTCACATGGGCTGAGAGCCAACAAAACAATGAACCAAAGAAACCTGCTTCTGCGCTGCACCTCATGACTGCAGCGCAGCAGTGCTGAGTTCCTGCACAGACCAGGCACCTGATGAGGGAAGCCCGGCCCAGGTCTTCCTGGGCCCCACCCTGCCAGGCCTGCTGCCTATTACAATGTTTAATCATGCACAGCACCCTGCCTTTCTTTCTTTCTTTTTTTTACTGAAGAACAGCTGATTTACAATATTATATTAGTTTCAGGTTTACAGCATAGTGATTCAGTATTTTTGCAGATTATAAATAATTACAAGATAAGGGCTATAACACCCTATGCTATACAATATATCCTTGTTGCTTATCTATTTTATACATAGTAGTTTGTATCTCTTAATCCCATACCCCCTTCGTGCCCCTCCCCCCTCCCTCTCTCCTTTGGTAATCACAAGTTTGTTTTTTGTATATGTGAGTCAATTACTGTTTTACATATACATTCATCTGTATTATTTTTTAGATGCCACATATAAGTGATATACAGTATTTGTCTCTCTCTGCCTGACTTATTTCACTAAGCATAATATTCTCTAGGTCCATCCACATTGCTGAAAATGGCAGCATTTCATTCTTTTTTATGGCTGAATAGTATTCCACTGTACATATATACCATATCTTCTTTATCCAATAGTCTGTTGATGGGCACTTCGGTTGCTTCCATGTCTTGGCTATTGTAAACAGTGTTCCTATGAACATTGGGGTGCACGTATCTTTTTTTTTTTTTTTTTTAAATATTAATTTATTTATTTATTATTTATTTTGGCTGTGTTGGGTCTTCGTTTCTGTGCGAGGGCTTTCTCTAGTTGCAGCAAGTAGGGGCCACTCCTCATCGTGGTGCGCGGGCCTCTCACTATCGCGGCCTCTCCTGTTGCGGAGCACAGGCTCCAGACGCACAGGCTCAGTAATTGTGGCTCACCGGCCCAGCCGCTCCGCGGCATGTGGGATCTTCCCAGACCAGGGCTCGAACCCGTGTCCCCTGCATTGGCAGGCAGATTCTCAACCACTGCGCCACCAGGGAAGCCCTGCACGTATCTTTCTGAATTACTGTTTTCGTTTTTTTCTGGATATATACCTGGAGTGGGACTACTGGATCATATGGTAGTTCCACTTTTAGTTTTCTGAGGAAACGCCATACTGTTTTCCATAGTGTCTGCACCAATTTACATTCCCACAAGTAGTGTACAGGGTTTCCTTTTCTTTACACCCTCTCCAACATTTGTTATTGGTAGACTTTTTGATGAGAGCCATTTTGACAGGTGTGAGGTGATATCTCATTGTTCTTCTGATTTGTATTTCTCTAATAATTAGTGATACTGAGCATCTTTTCATGTGCCTGTTGGCCATCTGTATGATTTCTTTGGAGATATGTCTATTCAGGTCTTCTGCCCATCTTTTGATTGAGTTGTTTTTTTGATACTGAGTTGTATGAGCTATTTATATATTTTGGATATTAACCCCTTGTTGGTCACATCATTTGCAAATATTTTCTCCCATTCCACAGATCTTTTCATTTTGTCAATGGTTTCCTTTGCTGTGCAAAAGCTTTTAAGTTTAATCAGGTCCCATTTGTTTATTTTTGCTTTTATTTCTTTTGCCTTAGGAGCCTGGTCCAAGAATATACTGCTACAATTTATGTCCAAGAGTGCTCTGCCTATGTTCTCTTCTAGGAGTTTTATGGTTTCAGGTCTTACATTTAGGTCTTTAATCCATTTTGAGTTTAGTTTTGCATGTGGTGTGAGGGAGTGTTCTAATCTCATTGTTTCACGTGTAGCTGTTCAGCTTTCCCCGCATCACTTGTTGAAGAGACTTTCCTTTTTAAACTTCCTGCACAATTGACCAAAGTGGAGACTGAACGAAAAGCAAAGCCAACAGGAAGCCAAGGCACAGAGAGGTGCAGGGGATGTGCAAGACAGATGCCAGCGGGAAAGGAGACAGGCGCAGGGAGAGCGGAGGGCAGCGGCAGGTGGGAGGGGATGGAGGACACACCAGGGTCAGGACACATCTCCATTCCCCCAGGTTAGATTCACACCTGACTCCAAGTCCCCCAGACTCTGTTTTCTATTCACAGCCCAGGTAAGAAACACTGGGGAGAGTCCCTTTCAGAGAATCTAGTAACCTTTCCACCACTGGCAATTCTGAATTCCAGCTATTAGGCAGTAAAGTGTATCCCATGAGAGACACTACTTTTGTTTGCCATCCACCCAGCACCAGTCCAGTCTCCTCCTGCCTCACCATCAAGAACCTAGTTTGGGTGGTGGCGGTGGGTTCACATGCCTGGCTCAGGCAATAAATATTGGTGAGTGTAAGCCAATGCCAGTTAGTGTGAGACAACATTGTTTCCCACTTTCCCTGCCTCCCTCCAAGCCAGTGGTAGCCATGTGACACAGCTCTGGCCAATAAAATCTAAATATAAATCCATCTGGCAGATTTCCAGGAAATCTTTGTAATCCTGATAAACAAAAAACAGAAACAGCTGGCACTGACCCCTCCTCCTTCCTTGAACTAGGACATAATGGCTAGTGCTTCAGCAGCCACCTTGTGGCCAGGTGGTCAGGAGAATTACAGAGACGTCAACCAAAGGGTGAAGCCTCTGAACCAATGCTAGGAACCTCCTTATGTGTGAGAAGCAACCCACTATCTGGTCAGTTTTCTGTTATTTACACCTGAACAGATTCCTGATACACACGCTGAGATATTTTATTTTCACACACCAGTAATTCAGTGATAACAGCCATAATAATTATCTTCCTGTGTATAATCGTTGTTTAATCTACTGAAGACTTCCACAAAGCCTATCTAACTGGACCCACTGACATCTTGTTATCAGGCAAGTGTCTTCTCCCCATTCCTGAGATAAGAACACATACTCTGAAAGGTAAAGTGGTAAATCCAAGAGACGCCCGCCAGGCCCTCCCCAGGGCTTCCTGTGGAATCAGCACCTGGCAGCCAGGTTGAGGAGGACAGTGCAGCTCATCAGGTGGCTGAGGAGGGAGGCCATTCCAGGAGGCAGGGAGTGTGTCCCTCCCCACATAGCACACTGGCCTGTCTGTGAGCTCACACCCAGAGCTTCAGGGAGCTACCTACACAAAGAGTACACGTGAGACAAGGGAGGGCAGCTGAAGGAGGCCAGAGCAGGCAGCAGAGCCGAGCTGAAAACTCCACCACTGTTACAGACTGAAGAGCGTGCCTCCAAATTCATTTGTTGAAGCCCTAATGCCCAATGGGAGTGTATTTAGACATAGGACCCTTGGGAGGTAATTAAGCTTAAATGAGGTCTTAAGGGGTGGGGCCCTGATCTGATAAGATTAGTGTCCTTCCAAGAAGAGGAAGAGACGCCAGAGATCTCTCTCTCTCTCTCCCCTGTACGTGCACAGAAGAGGCCAGGTAAAAACACGGCGAGAAGGTAGCCATCTTCAACCAAGGAGCGTGGCCTCACCAGAAACCAAAGTGCCAGTGCCTTGATCTTGGACTTCCAGCCTCCAGAGCTGTGAGAAATAAATGTCTGTTGTTTAAACTAGCTAGTCTGTGGAGTTCTGTTAGGGCAGCCTGAGCTGATTAATACAACCACCACCTCGACTGGAAATTTCAGCAGCCTCTAAGTGCTGCTAAAATGAGCCATATCTCCAATGGTTCTGGACTAACCTTTGGAGGATCAGTGCTCCAAGGACTAACTTGGTCCCTTCTGGAACTGCTCATGAACACCAGCTTCTCTCAGCTCTGAAGTGTCGGCTAGCTCAACATTTGTGCCCAGGAGGCTCTGAACCCTGAAGGACACCCAGCAGGGCAAGGCAGGGCTCCCTCTGATGAGAAAGCCCCAAATTCAATCAGGCTCAAACCACGTGGCTGCCGGCCCACGCTACGTGCCCGTGGATGGAGAGGCCTTGCATGTGCACACCTCCAGAGCCAGGTCCAAGGGTGTCCTGTTGAGGGAGGGGCAGAGCAAGTAAAAAACACATTATACACAGACCAGGCACTGCAGAGGGGGAAGGGTGCACGGATTTAACCTCCTGTCTCAGTCTCTACCATTAAGAGCAATTTAAATGACATTTGGTGGAAAAGATAATAATATTTCAGGTCAGAGAGAGACGGTGATGGCTGCAACCAGGACAGCATGGATGGAGAGAGGCAGATAGAGTGAGTAAATGAATTATGAGGAAGGACCTTGTGATTGATGTGACATGTATGCGTGTGTGTGGGGGGGAGGTGTATGGTGTGTCACGTGGTGTGGGGGGATGCGTGTGTGTGACATGTGGTACATGGGGTGTATGTGGTGTGTGCACACACGTGGTAACGTGTGCTGTGTGTGTCTATGTGGGGGGAGGAGGCAGTGGGAATAACAAGAATCCAAACCCCACTCCTTGTGCTGTGGGAGCACAAGGGCCCTGGTGACAGATGAGAACCAGGACACAGGTGACCACGCAGTCAGCTTGCGAGTGGGGCTGGCAGGTGTCCACCGACAGTGGGGTAGGAGGGGTCCAGCTCCAGCGCTTGTGGCAGGAGAGGAATTGTATGGACAAGACGGGACGGTCAATGGCTGTGCAAAGCCCCTGACCCGGGCCCCTGGAGGAGGTCCAGCCTGGACCATCACACTGCATCCCAGGCCACTGCACACTGCATTTCAGGGGGACCTGGAGAGAGCCTGGAAAGTTCACTGGCCATCGCTGTCTGGTTTGTCACCCTGTCCTTTCCCTGCATCAACAGGGACCAAGGGCATTTAGTGCACCAAGCTGCCACCTCCTCGGGTTCTTCCGTACAGGAGGGGCATGCACATGTGTGTATAAGAGTACACTTGTGCATGGTGTGTGCATGTGTGAGTGCATGTGTGTGGCCGTGCACACATGTGGTGTGTGTGGGTGTGTGCAGCATTCATAAAATGTATGAGCATAAATTGTGGTTTGTGTGCACATGTGTGTGTGTTATGAGCACACACGTCTTTTGGTCCTTTGAGGGACAGGAAACGAGAACACATGTTGGCATGGGAAGTGAAAGCATCCGGCAGGCGGCTGGAGAAGCCCTCCCGGGGCTGGGGGACACTTGGCCCACAGATGTCAGCCAGGCCCATGTGCTGCAGAGAAGAGAGCCCAGCCCCCAGGCAGGGGAGAGGAGTGGCCTCGGCCAGGGAGGCGAGGAGGGCTGGGACCGGGGCCCAGAGGCTGGGTGGCAGGAGTGCTGACGGGCCAGGGGCCCAGGGCTGGGGTGTGGATGGGCCAGTTTCTCTCTAGCCAGAGCCCTGTCCAGGCAGGGTGGCCCGAGGAGACCTGGGAGAAAGAGTGGAAGATGCTGGGTCCCTGTGACCTGCTCTCCAGCCTCTCAGGGCGGAAGCACTGACCCGAGTGCTGCTCAGTCCCATCCCCGGGCTCACACCCTGGCTTCACGGCTGGCTCGCTTGGGGATCGTTAACAAAGATGCCCCAGGAGTGGGACCCCAGCTTCCATATTTTTGTAAGTGTCCCTGAATTACCAGACCCAATGCCCTATCGGACCAGAATGTTCCTGCTGACCCTGTCACCAGGGAGGTCCTTTTAGGGCTTCAGCACTCTCCCCGGAGGCCCTGTGCCCATGATGCTGACCTGCAGAATTGGGCAGTTACAGCATCCGCTGGCCGAGGGCAGCACCTTCCAAAGGGCCACCTCAGCCATCGTGAGGTCATTTGAACATAAAAGGGGGCAGAAGTTAAATTGTTCTGCCTCGTTTCCAGCTGTCCTTGCTGCAGGAGAGAAGCCGCAGCCTTGGGAGAGGCTTCACAGGACAGTTAAAACTCGGGCCCTGAAGCCATGTCATGGCCTCCATTAAAGGACTGATTTCCGTCTTTTGAGCCTGAACAAATTCCAGAACTGCCTCATCAGAGGCATCAAGATCCCTCGCACGACGGCTGAAAGGAAAGGTGTCCACGGGGAAGAATCCGCCCAGCTGCTGTGAAGCCCCATCCCCTGCCGTCCCCACCAGCATCTCCCTCCATCACATCACCGAGCAGGTACCCGGCCGCAGGTGTGAAGGCCAGACCCCTCCACTGTGCACCAAGCCTCATGGGACTGACATACATGGTGAGCACAGCCCTGTCTAGGGACCCGGCCCCCAGCCCCCTGCCCACCCCTCAGCCCCCTGGTGGCCACCTTAGCGAACTCTCCCCTTGGTCCTCAGCACCCTTGGCCCTAACAAGTGACGGCCTCCACTAAAATGCAGAAGTATAGCAGTCACTTCTAAAGGGCACAAACACAGCTGTGAGGTCTTAACTCATCACATGGGCTCCCTCAGGGCCCCACGCTAGGTCTTCGAGTCCGGGACATTCCCAGCCACTTCCAGAACCCAGCCCCAGACAGACAGAGGGCAGAAGCCAGGCATCTGGTGCGGGGTCTTTCACAGGTCGGGGAGCCTGAGAGTCACGTGGTGTGTGCTCTCCATGCAGATTCCCAGGCCTCATGCCAAGACAGCCCTTTGTGCGGGTGCTGGTGGGAGCCAAGAACCTGTGGGTTTCTGGGTGCCCTCCCCACACTGATGCTGACGCATAGGGTCCTGGGCCAGACACGGAGTGTTCTTTCTACACACCAGCCAGCACAGGAAGCCCTGTATACAGGTGGAGCTCAAGACATTGCTGCTTAGAAAAGACTAGAAAAGGAAGTAACTATGTCATAATATGCACTATATCATAATGACTTCCTTTATGACACATCCTGCAGCTTTTAGATGGGGAAGAAGCACTATTCTACTGCACCAGGATTCAGCAAATTCCATATATCGTGTACTAACTTCCCTATAAACACTGGGCCTGAAAGATGTGTGGGGCTGGGGTAGGGGAGGACATTTTTCAAACAAGTTTGAAAAATACTGGATTCTACTTGACTAAACTGCGGGCCTTCTCAGAGTCTTTGATCCGCTAATGGGCATTGCATACCTTCAAGGACAAATTGAGAGTGTACAGAATATTTCCCAAACTTACTGAAGCAAAGCACCTTGTTTTATTTTTTAATGAAACCTATTTTAGTATCATGAAACATAAATGGGGAAATCTCTAGTTCACCATTTCACAGAGTTTTCTAGTTTTCAACATGCTTCTGTAAATAAGAATCTCCTGGAATGTCCACGCCCAGTTCCTGCCTCCGCAGGCAAGTGGCTTCATTCCTGTTTTGTTGAGAATGCCTAAAGATTCCTTAACCAGGAAAGCTGGAAAGTGACCAGAGAAATTATCATATTGTCTTGGTTCTAAGACATAGGATCCTTCTGATAACAGCTTGTGGAGAAAAAAAGAAAGAAAAAAAAAAAGCAGTGAGAGCATCAGTTCCAGCCAATAAGCTGGCAGCTCACACCCACCATGGTTTATTTCCAGCCCATGCTGCGCAGTCATGATGGGTCAGCTGGGCTGTGCCCTAGGACCTCTCCCCATTCTGGGCCACAGGCTGATGGGGCAGCCCTCCACCCCCAACGCTGCTCATCACCGAGCAGAGGGCAGGGCAGCTCTGAAGGGTCACACGCCTTCATGCAAACAGCCTGTAAGTGACACACATCACTCCCACTCAGATAACTCATGTGGCAGAACCCATCCCCCAGGCCCGCCCCACCACCCAGGCCTGGAACGCAGCCCTACTGGGTGCCACGAGCCTGGAAAGCTGGAAAGCCTGCCCACCCTGGTCATGGTGTGACCCTGACCACCTGGCATGTCCTAACTTCAGCAACACTAAGATATAAAGATGAATCTTAACATTTAAGAAAATGGAATTAAAAAAATCGTGCTTAAGTTCCATGTTTCCTGACTAGTTAATATGTGCACAGGTATGAATCCGTGCACACATTGGCCAAGTATTTGTGACACGACAGCTCTGAGTGACCAACCTGCTTTGCCAAGAAGGGAGTGACCTTTCGCACACTCGGGGCCACCTGCCCCGGCTCTGGAGTCCCAGAGGTTGCAAAGGAGGCAGTCGGCCTTCCTCAGCATTTGTCCCTGGTCCCTCATCAGAGGCATGAACAAGAATTCCCAGCCTTGCCCCTGCCTCCCAGGGCCCCAGGATGCTGCATCTAGGTTTGCAATCGCCCGAATCCATGCCACGTGGAAGTGTCCCTCCAAACGCCCTCTGCCAGGACATTTGTGATGCTGTGGCCCTGGGCATAGTGCTTTACAGGCACCCAACTTTAGCAGGAAAAGTAACATCCCCTCACAAAGAGCTACGAATCAGATGGCCCCCAGTGCAACCATCCTGCCCCTGTGAGCTCCTTGGCCCCAAATGTGGGTGACCCTTCACATCTGTCCTCCGTCTAATCATCACGGCCGTCGCTGGAGGGCAGCCGGGGTGATGTACAATCATTCTCTCTTACAGATGAACACACAGCAAGGCATCAGCTTGAGGTCACTCGGATAATTGACATTCTGGTTTTTCAGGTGTCTGGTGCTTCTGGCCCCTCTGCTGATGGCTTTCCACCAAGGCCCAGGAGAGGCTGGAACATTCTGTGGTAGTTTATTTTGAGAAGAACCACAGACTAGATCTGCCAATCTTGGAAGGAACCTGGTAGGTTCATTCTGGAAGTAGCACCAGGATACGAGGTGGGCAAACAGGCTGACAGCATCCCCTCCGTAGACTCCCATAGATGGCTGCTCACAAGCTGTATCGCAACATGCGTGGAAGCACCGGTAAGTATAACGAACAGGAAGCTTCCCCTCTCACGTGGACGTTTATCTGCAGCCTGTCTCTCTGTCAACAGGACCAGGGCCTCTTGAGGGAGAGCGGTCCCTCCCCACGTTCCCAAACTGCAGGGCAGGTGGCGGCTTATGCCCTGAGCCCTGCTCCTCCCCCTGGTGATAGTGACAGGCCAGGGGCGGCTGCTCCAGTGTGGGCCCCTGCCAGCCTCCAGGACAGAAGCTGCTCCTCGCCGAGGCAAGGATGCTGCTTTGGGCGCTCCAGCTACTTTCCCACCTTGGGTCAGAAGACCTCAAGCAGTGTGCTTTGTACATGTCTACTCATCAAATTAATCTAAGGGGACATCAAACCTGGGGTGGCAGGCCCAGGTCTAGACATACAATTCCAGGCTGCCTTTCTTGGAATGCACAAAGAAGATATTTTATTCTTTCCTCATAAGGCCAGAAAAGAGAAGAAGGAAAAATCTGCCTGAAATACCAGGCTTTTTTTTTTCCTTTACAATTGATACTATTATATTAAGGAAACTTATTTTTAAAATTAGAATCATGTGTTAAATGTACATTGAGATGCTTGCTACTTGAAAGAATCCTAGAGTAAATCCTTTGGCAAACATCATTCCTGCCAGAATTTAATTTATATATATTAGAGTTATAACTGCTTTAGGTACTTTAAAAAAAAAAAAAAGCAACAATGCAGCATATCAGTGAAATGTAAAAGATTAAAACAACAAATAAGTTCTAAGGCAGGTGCTGAAGGCACACAGTGGGGTCCACAGCAGGGGACACAAGGCCCCACCCTCATGGAATCAGGGTGGGTGACAGCCAGCAGGGCCCACCCACCACCTACTTAGAGGAGGGCACTAGAAAGGGGACCTGAACCTGTCATGTGACAACACATTTAAAAAGACAAGCTAACAAACAAATTAAAAAAGCCCAAACTGCCCTCTCTAGTTGAGCTCACAATGACAATAAAATTGTAGAACTGCATTCTCGGGAACCCAAATGAGAAATAAATAACAAAGCGATCAGCTCCTGGGTGTGTGTCCGGACTGAGGCTATGAAAATCGTGGTTTCAGCCTATGACAGCATCTCCCTAGGTTCCCGGCCTGGGGGGTTTCCAAACCCTACCTATTTCAAGGTCACTCAGATTGCTGTTCAGAGCTTTTCCTCCAAGTTAAGCCATTACATTTTTTCCTCTTTGCCTTCATACCATTCTGGCTCATTTTCCCACCACCCACAGCTCTCTGGTGAGACTTTGCTACAAGTCTGGAGAAGCTGGGATTGATAAAACAATGGAATTCTAAGGAAGGCAGGTCTCCTTTCACAAATGAGACGTCAAACACCAGGAGATTTGGTGCATTTCAGTCACGGTTTTCTGTTGTGTCATGCTCTATCCAGAAACTCAATATCATTTATAGATTAGAAGAAATTCTGCACAATGAATGTTTCTACTCTGGCCCTTTCTTCTACTGATCATTGAAAAACCCAGGATTTTTGTTCTCCTGGAGGCCTCGCAAGTCAGGACACATGAGTGGTTTCTGAAAGCATGAACTGCTTCTGAATGGCAACCTGTACTTTCTGGGTTTTTGGTAAATCCTTTCCACAGCTAAGAAGCTGGTATACTGCCTTACCCTCTGAGGAGACAGGGGCCAGTGGATCCTGAAATTGAGCCACCAGCCACTAGCCAAACCATACCCCTGGCCTGGGTTGCAAAGGGTCCCACCTTCTTATTGACCCCAAGGTGCCACCTACCTGGCAAACCCACCTGCCAGCTTCCCATCTGTACACAGAGACACACCATGCAGGCCAGCAGCAGCCTTAACACCAAACATTTTAACACAGTAATTCTATGCCTATAAACTTATGCTTAGAAAATAAAAGGACAAACACAAACAGAGGTATGGACACAAGAAGATGGTCATTGCATCTCTGTTTCTAAGGAGCAAAATGGAAGCTGAGAATTTCAACAGAAGGGTATTATGGTCGCTACTGGTGCTGCTAATGGAGAAGCCTGGCCTTCCTCCTTCCAGATGAGGGGTGATAGTGGCTCCCTTGCCCTGGGGAATGAAGCCACGGCCTTGCTTTGGCTGATAAGGAGCAGGCAGAGGTGTCCTGCCACCTCCTGGAGGGATGGCTCCCACGCGGCCCCCACCCCTGCCCTCCTGCAATGTTCTCTGCAGGGGCCGCTCTGTCAGTCTGTGTCCCAGAGGCCCGTGCTGACCCAGGATGGACCCGAAATGGGAGTGAGCGATAAGCCACTGCCATCCTGAAGTTGTTTGTTACCAAAGCACAACAGAGCTTAGGGTGAGTGACACAGAAATGAGTATCTAGTAGTGAGCTTCTGTTGTAAATAATATTAACTTATGTAGATTGGCCTCGGGGGTTGGATAGAGAGCGGGAAGGATACTCTTATCTGAGGCTGGGAGGATGAGGAAAGATTCATTGAAAGCATTTCCAGGAACACCTGGAGGGCAGATCTTGCACTTACTAAAGGTGGAGGGCTCAGTGTCCGGCGGGTGTGGGGTTCGCTGTTTGCTGGGTTTGATTAGGTAAAACAAGAAATAGGAGCTCAGAAAAGAACTGGCTGATTTGCAAGCAGTCATGAAAGGAGACAGAGAGAGCCTGTAAATTTAGGGATTTGCCAAGTGTAAGATGAAACAGCTTCTAATCTCCAAATATTAAGAGATTAAAACAACAGTGGGATTTGAGGTACAAAACTAAAGTTTAAAGGCAAGGATCTAATGAAGGATAGAGCCCTTACTCTATTGTTATAAACTGTGGATAAATGAAAAGTCCAGTAATTGTTTTTAGTTGGGCAAAATGGCTTAGGGAAATAAATAAAACCTAAAAACTCGGGGTAAGGCACTTCTGTGGAAGCCTGATAGGTCCAAGGAAGCTGCCACTAAGTTGAGTGCGAGGGAAAGGTAAGTGCTATATTTGCAAGCCTCCCATAAGTCTAAAATTATCTGAAAACAAGAAGTAAAAAAGAAAAACAAAATGATGTTACAAATCTGCATAAGGATAGTTAGTAAATGTTCAGTGAAAAGAAAAATACAACCAGCGTAATCCACATATGTGCATGGAAATAAATAAAATCCTTCCAGGTAGATACCAATAGTGGTTGTTTGTAAAGATGAAATTTCAAGATTTCAATTTATTCTCTTTTGTTTATTTGCATAGTCTTTTTACAAAGGCGATCATAAATTAGGTGCATAATTCAATAACTTTAATTTTCATATAAATTTATATTGCTTATACACATAGTATACAGGCAGACCTCGAGATATTGTGAATTTGGTTCCAGACCATTGCTTTATAAAGCGAATATCACAGTAAAGCGGTGAGTCACACAAATTTTCTGGTTTCCAAGTGCACATAAAAGTTAGGTTTACACTATACTGTGGTCTATTAAGTGCGCAATAGCATTATGTCTAAAAAAATGTATATACCTTAATTAAAATACCTTATTGATAAAAATGCTAATCATCATCTGAGCCTTGTAATCTTTTTGCAACAGTCGCATCAAAGATCACTGATCAGGGGCTGAGATCAAGATGGTGGAGCAGGAGGACACATCAAAAATAAACCTACATGTGGAACATTCCCACTGAAAACAACCTGAAGCCTGGCAGGAAGACTCTGCTACAACCAAGGCTACAGAAAAAGCCAAATGGAGTCGGGCAGGAAGGGAAGTGAGTGATCAGGTTGGGACAAGCACCTCTGGGAGGGGATATAGAAGAGGAGGGGGATTACATGGGCTCAGGGATCCTCCCTGGGAAGTGAGGGGCTGGAACCACATATTGGGCACCCAGCCTTGGGGTCTGACACCACAAAGATGGGTCCACTGAGCTGCCCTCTCCTCTTCTTCACCCTGCCCCCAAGAGGGTGATGATGGTCACTGAACACAGGAGTAGTTCGGTTCATACATGGCTCTGGCTCTAGCCCCTCCATCTCCAGCCCCACCTCCCACCATGGTGATAGCTGCCAGCACATCCTGGGGGAAGATGTGACCCATGCTCACGTCAGATCCAGCTCTCCCACCAAAGCCACTGTACACCCACGAACTGCATAGGACGTTTCCGTACAAGGACACCCATTCAAGACCAGGACAGGTGACTGTTTCAACTAATTTGATAGAGACAGAGAAAGTTAAACAAAATGAGAAGACAGAGGAATTTGTTACAAATGAAGGAATAAGAAAAAAAATCCTGGGCTTCCCTGGTGGCGCAGTGGTTGAGAATCTGCCTGCCAATGCAGGGGACACGGGTTCGAGGCCTGGTCTGGGAAGATCCCACATGCCGTGGAGCAACTAGGCCCGTGAGCCACAACTACTGAGCCTGCGTGTCTGGAGTCTGTGCTCCGCAACAAGAGAGGCCGCGATAATGAGAGGCCCGCACACTGCGATGAAGAGTGGCCCCCACTTGCCGCAACTAGAGAAAGCCCTCGCACAGAAACGAAGACCCAATACAGCCATAAATAAATAAAAATTTTAAAAAAAATCCTGAAAAAACAACTAATAAAATAGAGATAAATAATTTACCAGATAAAGAGTTCAAAGAATTATTAATAAAAATGCTAACTGAACTGGGGAAAAGAATAGATGAACACAGTTTGAATTTTAACAAGGAACTAGAAAACAGAGAAAAGAATCAGTCAGAGCTGAAGAATACAATAACTAAAATGAAAAACGCACTAGAAGGAACTAACAGCAGACTAGGTGATACAGAAGAATGCATAAGTGATCTGGAAGATGGTATAATGGAAATCACCTGATCAGAGTAGCAAAAAGGAAAACAAATTTTAAAAATGAGGACACTTTAAGAAACCTCTCATACAACATCAAGTGTATTAAACATTCACATTATAGGGGTCCCAGCAGGAGAAGGGAGAAAGTTTTCAAAAATGTATTTGATCAAATTATGGCTAAAAAATTCCTGAAGCTGAAGAAGGAAACAGACATCCAGGTACAGGAAATACAGAGAGTCCCAAACAAGACAAATCCATACAGACCCACACCAAGACATACCATAATTAAAATGGCAAAAGTTAAAGAGAATTTTAAAGGCAGCAAAAAGAAGCAAAGAGGCATATACAAGCGAAACCCCACAAGGTTATTTGTTTATTTTTTCTGACTTTTCTGAAGAAACTCTGCAGATCACAAGGGGGTGGCATGATATATTTAAAATGCTGAAAGGGAAAATCCTGCAACCTAGTATACTCTATACAGCAAGGTTATCATTCTGAATTGAAGGAGAAATAAGAAACTTCTCAGACAAGCAAAAAACTAAGAGTTTCATAAATACTAAACCAACCCTAAAAGAAGTGTTAAAGGGTCTTCTCCAAGTGGAAAAGGAAAGGCTACAAAAAGTAGTAATTTATAGGAAAGGCAAAATCCCACTAGTAAAGGTAAATATATAGTAAAGGCTATGGATCAACCACTTAAATAAGCTAATACTAAGATTAAAAGACAAAAATTGTAAAATCAACTATAACTACAATAAACAGGTAAGAGATAAACATGAAGATGTAAAATATGACATCAAAACAATAAAATGTGTGTGTGTGTGGGGGGGTACAAAATGTAGATCTTTTAGAATGTGTCTGAACTTAAATGACTATCAGTTTAAAACAAGTATATATAAGTCAACACATATGAACCCCATGGTAACCACAAATTAAAAAACCTACAATAGATACACACAAAATAGAGAGAATGGAGCACAAATATACCACTAATGAAAATCATCGAACCACAAGGAAGAAACTAAAAGAAAAAGAACAAAAGAGAACTACAAAAACAACCAGAAAGCAAGTAACAAAATGGTGATAAGTACATACCTATCACTAATCACTTTAAATATCAATGGACTAAATGCTCCAATCAAAAGACACACAGTGGCTGACTGGATTAAAAAAAAGACCCATCTATATGCTGCTTACAAGGGACTCACTTCGGAGCTAAGGACACACACAGACTGAAAGTGAGGGAATGGAAAAAGATATTTCATGCCAATGGAAATAAAAGAAAGCTGGGGCAGCAATACTAATAAAAGACAAAGTAGGCTTTAAAACAAAATCTATAACAAAAGACAAAGAAGGGCATTATATAATGATAAAGGGATCAATACAAGAGAATATAACATTCATTAACATATATGCACCTAATATAGGTGCAACTAAATATATAAAGCAAATATTAACATACATAAAGGGAGAAATTGACAATACAATAATAGTAGGGGATTTTAACACTCCACTACATCAATGGACAGATCATCCAGATAGAAAATCAATAAGGCAATAGTGGTTTTAAATGACATATTAAACCAGTTGGACTTAATAGATATCTACAGGCCATTCCACACAAAAATAGCAGAATATACTTTCTTTTCAAGTGCATGTGAAATGTTCTCCAGGGTAGATCACATGGTAAGCCACTAAACAAGTCTCATCAAAGTTAAGAGAATAGAAATTATATCTAACATTTTTTCCAACCACAACAGTATGAAACTAGAAATGAAGTACATGTAAAAAAACAGAAAAAACACAAACACACAGAGACTAAACAACATGCTACTAAAGATAGGTGAATGAAGAAATAAAGAGAAAATCATCAAATACCTTGAGAGAAATAAAAATAAAAACACAACTTTCAAAAATCTAAGGGATGCAGCAAAAGCAGTTCTAAGAGGGAATTTTAGAGTGAAATAGGTCTACCTCAAGAAACAAGAAAAATCTTAAACAACTCAATCTACCATCTAAAGGAATAAGATAAAGAACAAACAAACCACAAAGTCAGCAGAAGGAAATAATAAAGATCGAGAGGAAATAAATAAAATAGAGACCAAAAAAACCCAAACAATAGAAAAGCTCAATCAAACCAGTTGGTTTTTGAAAAGATAAGCAAAATTGATAAGCCTTTAGCCAGGCTCACTAAGAAAAAAAAAGAGAGAGGCCCCAACTAAACAAAATAAGAATAAGGAGAAATTACAACCAATATTTCAAAGATACAAAAAATCATAAGAGAATATTATGAACAGTTATATACCAACAAATTGGTCAACATAGAAGAAATCAATAAATTTCTAGAAACATACAGTCTTCCAAGACTGAATCAGGAGGAAATAGACAATCTGAACAGACCAATCACTAGTAGTGAAATTGAATTAGTAATAAAAAAAAACTCCCTGCAAACAAAAGTCCAGGACTGGATAGGTCGAATTCTACCAAACATATAGAGAAGAGCTAATACCTATTCTTCTCAAACTATTCCAAAAAATTGAAGAGGAAGGAACACTCCCAAATTCATTCTATGAGGCCATCATTACCCTGATACCAAAACCAGACAAAGACACTATAAAAAATAAAATTACAGGCCAATATCTCTGATGAATATAGATGCAAAAATGCTCAACAAAATATTAGCAAACCAAGTTCAACAATATATAAAAAGGATCATATACCATGATCAAGTGGAATTTATTCCAGAGATGCAAGGATGGTTCAGTATCTGCAAACCAATGGATGTGCTACACTACATTAACAAAAGGAAGGATAATAATCACATGATCATCTCAATAGTTGCAGAAAAAGTATATGACAAAATTCAATATCCATTCATGATAAAAACTCTCATCAAAGTCAATATAGAGAGAACATGTCTCAACATAATAAAGGCCATTTATGGCAAACCCACAGTTAACATTATACTCAACGGTAAAAAGCTGAAAGCTTTTCCTTTAAAATCAGGAACAAGATAAGGATGTTCCCTCTTGCCACATGTGTTTAACATGGTATTGGAAGTCCTAGCCACAGCAATCAGACAAGGGAAAGAAATAAAAGGCATACAAATTGGAAGGGAAGAAGTAACAGTGTTACTATTTGCTGTTGACATGATAGTATATTTAGAAAAAAACCCAAAATCTCCACCAAAAATTATGAGAACTAATATATGAATTCAGTAAAGTTTCAGGAAACAAGATTAATATACAGAAATCTGGGGATTTCCCTGGTGGCACAGTGGTTAAGAATCCACCTGCCAATGCAGGGGACACGGGTTTGAGCCCTGGTTCGGGAAGATCCCACATGCCACAGAGCAGCTAAGTCCATGCACCACAACTACTGAGCCTGCGCTCTAGAGCTCGTGAGCCACAACTACTGAAGCCCACGCACCTAGAGCCCATGCTCCTCAACAAGAGAAGCCACCGCAATGAGAAGCCCATGCACTACAATGAAGAGTAGCTCCTGCTCGCTGCAACTAGAGAAAAGCCCATGCACAGCAACGAAGACCCAACACAGCCATAAATAAATAAATATTTTTTAAAAAAATCTGTTGCTTTTCTATACCCTAACAATGAACTATCAGAAAGAGAAAGCAAGAAGAAGTCCATTTAAAATTGCAGCAAAAGGAATAAAATACCTCAGAATAAACTTAACCATGGAGGCCAAAGACCTATACTCTGAAAACTATAGGACACTGATGAAGAAAACTGAAGACGATACAAAGAAATGGTAAGATATTCTGTGTTCATGACTTGGAAGAATTAATATTGTTAAAATGTCCATACTACCCAAAGTAATCTACAAATTTAATGCAATCCCTAGCCAAATACCCATGACATTTTTCACAGAACTAGAACAAATAATCCTAAAACTTATATGGAACCACAAAAGACCCCAAATAGCCAAAACAGTCTTGAGAAAAAAAGAACAAAGCCAGAAGTATCACGCTCTCTGACTTCAGACTATATTATATAGCTAAAGTAATTGAAACAGCATGGTACTGGCATAAAACCAGACACATAGATCAATGAAACAGAATAGAGAGCCCAGAAATAAGCCCATGCACTTATGGTCAATTAATTTATGACAAAGGAAACAAGAATAAAAATGGGAAAAGACTGTCTCTTCATTAAGGGGAAATGCTGGGAAAACTGAACAGCTACATGTAAAAGAATTAAATTAGAACAGTTTCTCATACCATATACAAAAATAAGCTCAAAATGGATTAAAGACCTAAATGTAAGATTGGAAGCCACAAAACTCCTAGACAAAAACATAGGCAGAACACTCTTTGACATAAACCATAGAAATATTTTTTTGGATCTGTCTCCTCAGGCAAAGGAAACAGAAGCAAAAATAAACAAATGGGACCTTATTAAACTTAAGAGCTTCTGCACAGCAAAGGAAACCACTGACAAAATGAAAAGACCTATGGAAAGGGAGGAAATATTTGCAAATGATGTGACCAACAAGGGGTTAATATCCAAAATATATGAAAAGGTCATACAGCTCAACATCAAAACAAACAACAAACAAACAAACAACTCAATCAAAAGACAGGTAGAAGACCTGAATAGATATTTCTCCAAAGAAGACATACAGATGGTCAACAGGCACATGAAAAGATGCTCAGCATCACTAATTATTAGAGACATGTAAATCAAAACAACAATGAGATATCACCTCACAGCAGTCAGAATGGCTATCACCAAAAAGTCTACAAATAACAAATGCTGGAGAGGGTGGGAATGTAAACTGGTGCAGTCGATACAGAAAACAGTATGGAGATTCCTCAAAAAACTAAAAATAGAATTACCATATGATCCAGCAATTTCATTCCTGAGTATATATCGAAAGAAAACAAAAACGTTAATTTGAAAAGATACATGCATCTCAACGTTCATAGCAGCACTATTTACAATAGTGAAGATATGGAAGTAACCTGTTTGTCCATCAATAGACGAATGGATAAAGAAAATGTGGTGTGTATCTACAATGGAATATCACTCAGCCATAAAAAAGAATGAAAATTTGCCATTTGCAGCAACATGGATGGACCTAGAGATTATCATACTGACTGGAGTAAGTCAAACAGAGAAAGAGAAATGTTATATGCTATCATTTATATGTGGAATCTAAAAAATAATGCAAATGAATGAATATAACAAAACAGAATCAGACTCACAGATACAGACAACAAAGGAGCGGTTTACCAGCGGGGAGAGGGGTGGCGGAGAAGGACAGGAGAAGGGTAGGGGATTAGAAGGTACACACTACCATGTTGTAAAATAAATAAGCTACAAGGATATATTGTACGGCACAGGGAATGTAGCCAATATTTTAAAACAACTTTATAGGGCTTCCCTGGGGGCGCAGTGGTTGAGAGTCTGCCTGCTAGTGCAGGGGACACGGGTTCGAGCCCTGGTCTGGGAAGATCCCACATGCCGCGGAGCGACTGGGCCCGTGAGCCACAATTACTGAGCCTGTGTGTCTGGAGCCTGTGCTCCGCAGCGGGAGGGGCCGCGATAGTGAGAGGCCCGCGCACCGTGATGAGGAGTGGCCCCCGCTTGCCACAACTAGAGAAAGCCCTAGCACAGAAACGAAGACCCAACATAGCAATCAGTCAATCAATCAATTAATCAATAAAAAAATAAATCTTTAAAAAAAAAAAAAAAATGAAAACATATTTCTAAAAAAAAAAAAAAAAACAACTTTATAGTAAAATCTATAAAAATACTGAATCACTATGCTGTAAACCTGAAACTAATATAATATTGTAAATCAACTATACTTAAATTAAACAAAAGAAAAAAGTGATCACTGGTCACAGATCATCATAATAAATATAATAACAATGAAAACACTTTAAATCTTGGGAGAATTACCAAAATGTGACACAGAGACAAGAAGTGAGCAAATGCTGTTGGAAAAAATGGCACCAAGTGCTTGACACACTGTCTCCTCACGCAAAGGAAACAACTGATTGTATGAAGATTGCCCCATAGCTTCAATTTGTAAAAAAACTGAATATCTGAGAAGTGCATAAAGCAAAGTACAATAAAACGAGGTCTGCCTGTATGTACATATATGTTACATATTACATAGGCTGTGATAATTAAATTATTATCACACTAATTATAGCTTTATGACTGTCTTCTAGGTACACAGGTTTCCCCTTCTCTCCTGTCCTCATCACCCGGACGCTGTGAAGTAGGTATCGTTCGCATGGCAGATGAGACGATGAGAGGTTGAATAAAGCTCTTGCTCTGAGTGTCAGACACAAAAGCTCATTTAGAAAGCTCACTCCTGTCCTCCTCCCCTCAAATGATATGGTTATTTGCTTCTGTTGGCAAGCTCTTAATACCTAATATCTCAGAAAGCAACAACGGAAAGTAATGACAGTACAATACAGAGACAAACCTGTAAAGATTCTCATGCAAGCAGGCAACTGAGCATATCAATTAACATCCTTTTCTTTTTTCTCTTTAATTTATTTATTTAATTAATTTATTTTTGGCTGCGTTGGGTCTTTGTTGCTGTGCGGGCTTTCTCTAGTTGTGGCGAGCGGGGGCTACTCTTGCTTGCCGTGCACGGGCTTCTCATGGCGGTGGCTTCTCTTGCTGCGGAGCACGGGCTCTAGGCGCTGGGCTTCAGTAGTTGTGGCACATGGGCTTGGTAGTTGTGGCTTGCGGGCTCTAGACTGCAGGCTCAGTAGTTGTGGCTCAGGGGCTTAGTTGCTCCGCCGCATGTGGGATCTTCCCGGACCAGGGCTCGAACCCGTGTCCCCTGCATTGGCTGGCGGATTCTTAACCACTGCACCACTCAGGAAGTCCAAACATCCTTTTCATTCTTGGACTTATCTTCAGGTTCCTTGAGGTTAAGTTTATCATGTGACCATGTTTTGTGCACTACATTTCATTTTTCCAGGTGTAGCACGACACTGATGGGGCCACTGCAGCTGGCGTGTACGGTGTGCCAGGCTCTGGACTGAATGATTCACAGGCAGTTATTTATCTTCATCCTGACATCACTCGATGAGGCAGACACTATCATCTTCCCACATGGACACCCACTGCTCCCTCTAACTCAGCTCTTTACCAGGTTCATCGTACAGGGGTACAAGGTCCCCGTGTTTTTACAACAGAATCCCACTCTGCATAATATTCCATGGTGGACCAGAATACATATTATTTATCTATTCATCAGTTGATGGATATTTGGGTTGGTTCCACTTTTTGGTTATTATAAAAAATGCTACTGAACATTCATGTACAAGCCTTTGTGGGGACATACGTTTTCCCTTCTCTTCAATATATACTCAGGAGCGGAACTGCTGGGTCATATGGAAATTCTGTTTAACTTTTTGAGGAACTGCCAAACTGTTTTTCAAAGAGGCTACAGCATTTTATGTTTCCACTAGTCATGTGCAATGGTTTCAATCTCTCTACCTCCACACCAACGCTGATCTTTTTCTTTTGGTTCTAGACATCCTAGTGGGTGTGAAGTGGTATCTCATTGTGGTTTTGATTTGCATTTCCCCAATGACTGTATGTTGAGCATCTTTTCATGTGCCACATATATCATCTTTGGAGGAATGTCTACTCAAATTTTTTGGTCTATTTTTTATTGGGCTATTATTTGTCTTTTTTATTGAGTTGTAAGAATTCTTTACATGTCCTGGATATGAGTTCTTTGATGATACAATTTTACAAGCATCTTCACTCATTCCTTGAGTTGTCTTTTCGCTTCCTTGAAGGTCTTGTTTGCAGCACAAAAGTTTTAAATTTTGATGTGGTGCAATTTATCTATTTTGTTATTTAGTTGCTTCTGCTTTTGGTGTCATAGGTGGTAGCTTTCTGAAGTGAGGGAGCTGTTGGCGACCATCCGCCCCCAGGTGGGTGAGGGGACTCAAGAGGGAATCAATCAGTCCACATGGAGAGAGAATGACAGTCACACAGAGAAACAGAGGAGAATGTGTGAAGTGGAGAAATGTGCAGGGGAGACAGGCCTGGGCTCCCCCAGCACCGCCCTCTCGGGCCAGCACACCTGAGACCAGCTGGATGTGATGGGGACTCCTTGGAACCCTAGAGACCTGCTTCCCAGCTCTGTCCAGTTTCAGCTGTTTGCCAGCAAAAAGACAAAGAAACGACAATGAAGAAAACAAGAACTCTGACCAGTATACCCAGTTTAGAGATGAGAAAAAATAGGTTCCAAGAGGATCAGGCCCCATCAAGGGACTGGGATTCCAATGCCAGCCTGCACCCCAGCCTGTCCCCCCACCTCCGGCCTCCCCATGGGCAGGATACAAGCATCACAAAGAAGCAGACAAGCCTCTTTACTTGGAAAGAGGCTCACAGAAAACCTCCTTTCAAAAGCACACTGTTTCAGCTGCTCGGACTTTCTAACGTGAGAGAGATGAGGAATCAGAGTCAGCAGAGCCTTCATCTTCAATTCCAGAGGCCAGGAGCCCTAAGAGGGGCACCGCTCATGACCGTGCTGGCTGGTGCAGTGGAATCACTCAGAAAGGAAGAGGAGGCCCGTTGGAATCAAGGAGGCAAATCTTGAAGACAATGCAGTAACACGAGCCCAGGAAAAATCCAGGTACAGATAGAACCTCAAGGTAGAGGGAGGGCTGGTGGCCAAATGGAACCTGCCAAAGTCTCCACGGACTATGATTGGTCAAAACTCAATTTTATAAATTTTCTGTGTGGAAAACTAAAATATCTGCTATTCCATATACAAACTACAGAGTGAAATGGAACAAAAAGCTTGACTGATGGGGCTGGGATTTCAGTGTTGAAAAACATTGGTTCAAAGGATGCTCCAGCTCGTGTTTCAAAGACAAAAAATAATGTGTCCATAGACCACCACTCCTGGGCCCTCTCCCCATCTCTCTCTACATCAGCAACCTCCCTCCAATCGCACGAACCTGGGCTTCTAGGGTGGAGGCCACCTTTCTCTCACCCCATGGGCTTTAGACTCAGAACACTCTACACACAAAGCAGTACATCACTCTAAACAAAATAATGAATCTATATGTGATCATCAAAATGCAGATTCCCACCAACCAGTCTTGCCAACAGAGAGGATACGTTTATCCTAAAGGAATTAAAATGACTTACTAACCTGTTTCCAAGAGTCACCATATCTGTGATTTCAACATCTCGTGGCAGAGAACAGGTGAACATGAAGTTAGCCAAAGTGTACTTCCAGAAGGGCATTGCCTCCGGAACCTGATAGAAAATATCTCAACTCACTTTCTTCTCAGATAAACACAGATTAGAATCTTGGCCATGAATTTAATTTCTCTTATTGCACATGTACCTTAGAACATAAAGCTCTCAGAAGATAAATCCATGTAGTTCATGGGAGGCTAGAATCTCGAACTGGCTGGTCCTGGGTCATCATTAGCAGCCTAAATCATATGCTGTAAAATGTGGATTTCACAATGCTCCCAAAAGGCAATCTTGGGATAAAGAAGATGTGGCACATATATACAATGGAATATTACTCAGCCATAAAAAGAAATGAAATTGAGTTATTTGCAGTGAGGTGGATGGACCTAGAGTCTGTCATACAGAGTGAAGTAAGTCGGAAAGAGAAAAACAAATACCGTATGCTAACACATATGTATGGAATCTAAAAAAAAAAGGTTCTGAAAAACCTAGGGGCAGGACAGGAATAAAGATACAGACATAGAAAATGGACCTGAGGACACGGGGAGGGGGAAGGGTAAGCTGGGACGAAATGAGAGAGTGCCATGGACATATATACACTACCAAATATAAAATAGCTAGCTAGTGGGAAGCAGCCACATAGCACAGGGAGATCAGCTCGGTGCTTTGTGACCACTTGGGAGGGTGGGAGGGAGACACAAGAGGGAGGAGATATGGGGATACATGTATGTGTATAGCTGATTCACCTTGTTATAAAGCAGAAACTAACACACCACTGTAAAGCAATTATACTCCAATAAAGATGTTAAAAAAAAAAAGAACACCTGAAAAAAAAAAAGAATTTTAAGGGTTAGGAATTTTAATTTTAAAACTATGCATAAATAATAAGGATGAAAGGAAACAACTGTGTGAAAAGTAGGTAAGGAAAGTAGAATGACTGATTGTTCCAGAATGAGAAAGAGGGGGGAAAATAGGACGAACTTTTAGCAGTTTTGTGGAAAAAGGATCTTGGGAAGGAATTTTATGCATGGTCAAGCTGGGTAAGATTGGGATAAATTTCTTTAAGTTAAAAAAATGAAAAAAAAAATGAGTTTTAATATTGAAAGTACACTGATGTAAAATTAGAATTGTTTTTCTCTCTGTTAAAAGGAGAAAGTTTTATTGGATTTTTGGTCTGCTTTCGATAACAGATTGTGAAATTTTTTTTTTTTTACCTTTTAAATAACCTGCCTAGAAAGTCCCCCCCCCACAAAAAAAGGCAATCTTGTTTAAAAATATAAGCTTCAACATAAAACGTGGTTGTTATAAAGCAGAAACTAATACACCATTGTAAAGCAGTTATACTCCAATAAAGATGTTAAAAAAAAACATAAAACGTGGCTAATGGCATAAACTGTAATATGTCATTAACCTTACACCCTCAAAAATCCATCCATTAATTCATTCATCCATTCATTCATCTATCTTTCTACCTTCATTGGGCATCTTCCAGACAGTCCTAAACAATGGTTAGGTAGGTAAAAACACAAAGACACAGTCCCAGGCATGAAGAGTATAGTAGGGACAGGATTACGCAGTAGGCAGACCATCTGCTGGATTATCAACAAAGTGGGGCACCAAACACAAGGCCCTTGTTCTGTTTCTGGAACAGGACCCTTCCTGCCCAGGGATCTGCAGCATGCTCCCCAGCCTGACGGGCTCCAGATCAGCATCAGGGCCTGATCTAAGCATCTCCTCCCCGAGGCCTTCCTTAGCCACATCTCACCTCTGTTCTCCATCGCTTCACCTGCTTCATTTCCATAGCAACTCTCATCACCTGTTCATGGATGCCAGCTCACCAGGTATTCCCAATCCCTACAGCACACTGAGCATTGCTGAGCAGCATTTTTCATTAAGGACAAAGAAAGGGAAGCAAGGATGTGACAGCAAAACAGAAAGACTTGCTAAATTTCAGAGAAATGTTTCTTTGCTACAGGAGACAGCTTCTTAAAAGATTGCTCTAAAGGTAACAAGAACACTATGAAAAGCCTTGAAGTTATAGCCCTCATTTTGTAAAAAAGCATTTTCAACTTGGTGACTATCGACTGCTCTGCTAAGAAAGATGAAGACACTATATATTTGCCTGGCCTCTCCTTTTTCCCTCCCAGGGATTTTCCTATGTTATAGCACTACTTGTAAGGTTTATATTATCCATACTATGTGCTGCCACTATAACTCACACAGATGGTCGATCTTTCTTACTTTTATATTTAAACAGATTTGAGGTTCACCACCCATTTACAAGTGTTGAACTTTTATGCACTTCTATTTTGGCTGGATTTCGACATTCAATGGTTTTATTCAAAACCCTTATTCAGAAGGGCTCACAGAATCTAAGCTCTCTGATTTCGGGCATGCTTGAGAATATCTGTCCACTGTCTCTGTCTTTACACTAGTCAGTTTGGCTAAAAAAGGAACTATTGGGACATCCATTGTTCTACTCAGAATCCATCAGGGTCCTTTCAGAGGGTGCAGCTCGGCACAGGCTGGCCCAGCATGTTCTATCCTCACTGATGCTCCTTACCTTTTCTGCCCTGATGCCAGGTGAAAGGTACCAAGGAAATCAAAAAACTCACCACGACTCATTCTTTTCTGTTTATTTGTTACTTTTTCCTTTCACCAACCCCTCCCTATTTCCTCCACCCCCAGATCCTGGAAAAGCACTTTTCTATTATCTGTTTCTGAGTTTTACTTTCTTTTTTTTTTTTTTTTTTTTTAAGATCCCATATATAAGTGGTACCATGCACTATTTGTCTTTCTCTGCCTGGCTTATTTCACTTATCATAATGTGCTCCAGGTTCATCCGTGTTGTTATAAATGGCAAGATTTGCTTCTTTCTCATGGCTGAATAATATTCCATTGTATATACATATAATATTGTGTACATATATTGTGAATAATGCTGTAATGAACATGA
This sequence comes from Balaenoptera acutorostrata, assembly GCF_949987535.1. Classification (NCBI taxonomy): domain Eukaryota; kingdom Metazoa; phylum Chordata; class Mammalia; order Artiodactyla; family Balaenopteridae; genus Balaenoptera; species Balaenoptera acutorostrata. Next base: position 59,228,905 of record NC_080066.1, on the reverse strand, counting down.
GAATGCAGATATATCTTTGGAGATCATGTTTTCATTTCCTTTAGATATATACCCAGAAGTAGAATTGATGGATCATATGTTAGTTTTATTTTTAATTTTTTGAGGAACCTCTATACTGTTTTCCATAGTGGCTGCACCAACTTAGGTTCCCATCAACAGAGTAGGAGGGTTCCCTTTTCTCCACATCCTCGCCAATACTCACCAATATCTCTTGTCTTCTTGATGATAGCCATGTGACAGGTGTAAGGTGATATCTCACTGTGATTTTAATTTGCATTTCCCTGATGATTAGCGATGTTGAACACCTTTTCATATACTTGTTGGCCATCTGTACATCTTCTTTGGAAAAATGTCTATTCGGGGCCTCTGCCCATTTTTTAATCGAATTGTTTGTTTTTCTGTTTTGTTTTCCTATTGAGTTGTATTCCATATTTTGGATATTAACCCCTTATCAAATATATGATTTGCAAATATTTTCGCCCATCCCACCAGTTGCTTTTCCAGTTTGTTGATGGTTTCCTTTGCTGTGTAGAAGCTTTTAGTTTGATGTAGTTCAATTTGTTCATTTTGACTTTTGTTGCCATTGTTTTAGGTGTCATATCCAAAAAACCATCACCAAGACCAACATCAAGGATTTTATGCCCTGTTGTTTTTTTTTTTCTGGGAATTTTATGTTTTTATGTCTTACATTCAAGTCTTTATCCATCTTGAGTTGGTTTTTTGGTATGGTGTAAGATAGGGGTCCAGCTTTGGTCATTTTTTTAAAAGCTTAACTAAATGCAATAATTCCTTATGAATGACAGAGTCAAGTTTGGCCTGGATATTTACATAGTTTTCTTTGATCATCTACTTAACTTTTCCCCTTCTTTTCTAAAACTCTTTGTTAGGAAATCAAATCGTGGTGACACTTGGTTCCTTTTGTGGCGTTTCCTCCACGCTGTATCTGCCCAATGAGGCCTCTGATTTTCTGGCTTCTGAATTAGTCTTTGTGTTGCTATCATTTTTACTTTTTTCTCTTCTGATTTTTTTCCCCTGAATTCTGCCAGTGTGGGCTTTGTTCTCTTCTGTCTCACTCAATCCTCTGAATCTTTCTTCTATGCTCAAATTCTGCTTTAGAGATCATGTTGCCAGCATTTTCCTTGAGAGTATGGAAACTTACTTTTCTGAACTCTTGAGCTGGTCTCTGAATCATCCACATTTCCCCGCAGGTTTTGGCTTGTGTTTTTCTTTGTCTTTCTTTATTTTCAGGTTTCTCTTGTAATTCTTTTGTAGTCCTTAGTCATCTCTGAATGAGATCAGCTATTTATCAAGGAAAAAGAGTACAGAGTAAATGGCAGGATTAGGCTGAGAAAATATAAGGCTTTGATTCAAATTTGTCTGGAATATTTTCTCACCCATCTGGACTTTATTCTGTCTTGGGAACCTGTCTCCTTGAGTTTTTGGACTTCAAGTGTAGGGCTGGCTAATAACAAAGCATTCATTGCCGCGCACCCACTGGGTGGGGATTTGTCACTGCTGCCTCCCAGACATGCCTCTCCCTATTCACCTGGGGCAGGTCCCTGAGCCAGGAGCCAGGTCACATACAACACACATGGAGGAGGGCATGGTCCCTCCTCCACCGCCACCTCTGAATACCCAGTGGCACTGACCTGGCTTCATCTGAGCAGAGAAAGTGCTCACTTCCTTCTGCATTTGCTGTCCCTGATACATAGTACATGCTCAATAAACATCCGCTTCAGGAATGAAGATTGAGTCAATAAACCAGATGAAGAAAACCAAGGAGATAAACATGGAGCACAGCACACCAGGGGGCAGTCGCAGGACAGTCTGCAAGTCAAGTCCAGAGGCACGAAGCTGACACCCCCTCCTCCAGCGAGTGTGGTGCTAGATCCGGGCCAGGGCTGGGGATGTGCTGGCACTTCCCACGGCTCCAGCAAGTCTCTGGCGCAGGCGTGGCCTGGGGTCATCAGTACAGTAAGGAAGGCATCCTACACTTCATCCTGGTTCATGCCAGTTTTGTTCTGGAAGTTACTACAGTCTTCACTCTTGGTTCTGAAGGTCTCTATCCCCCACAGAGTGACAGCTCCAGGGAGCAGAGGCCACCACGCAGTGATATGAAGACACTGGAAGTCAGGATGTCACCGTAAAGGTGCCAGATGTGCCGACCTCCTCCAGGTGCACACACCTGTCTGCATCAGGCAGGGGGGAGCTTGGACACTCGGGGTCCACCTGTGTGGACCACTGGCAAGAGGGCGGTCATTCCCCCTGCAGACCACCTCCTTTCGGCTCTGAAGAGCCCACCTGTAGCACAACGCAGGGAGGCGGAAGACACCCCAAATGACTGTGGCACAGGGAACAGAGGTTCAGAATCAGAATCTAGGCAGACAGACGGAAAAGGAGAAGGGCCCTTCCTTGACACCTGAGTTTGCTGCCTGAGATGCAGATACACCTAACCCGAGACACTCCTAAACAGCCCTCAAAGCCTCCACTCAAGGCTCAGCGTGACCCCGGCAATCTCTGCCTCCAGGGAGCCACTTTCCACCCTTCTCTTGACCTCTCCATGCCCACCCAGCCCCTAGCTGGGGGCTCCCACCCCTCTTCTGGGTTAAGGGACTAAGGGATGTTCCAGACCCACCTCAGGAGGTACGGATGGCTCGAGAGTGGACAGTCAGTCTCACACCACCGCCTGCTGCTTACTCAGGCCTGGGTGCCTGTGTTCCGCAGTTGCTGCCCCTTGTTCACACCTGCCCTGCTCTGTGTCTTAAATCAAACCTTCAAGAAGGCAGGAGCTGGCTCTTTTAGTCTGTAAACATTCCTGCTAAATGATTTTAACGTGCTGTTCGCAAAGCGTGACAACAAACACTAGAGGGATTCAAATATGCTCTGTTATCTGTGGTCCCTGAGAAAATCCTGCTAGAAGCAGTTATATTAATGACAATGAAAAAAATGAAATAGGTGCCAAATCAATGATGTGAGCCCTCATGTCTGAGTAACACACGAAAAACGGGAAAAAAATGTATCCCCTGGGCCCTGAATGCTTGCGATCCCAGTGGAGAGAGAATGGAAAATATGGCAGTTGATGCTATTATAATGTTTTAGCTCCAACAAAGTGCTTTCACATGCTTTAATGCCCATGTGTCTGACAAGGACCTTGAGGGGTATTATCTTAATTTTACATATGAGAAAACTGAGACTCAGAGAAGTAAACTTTAAAAGATTAGAGAATGCTTCAAAATAAAACAGTCAAGGTCAATATTGGAACTAAGTAGACAGTAGCTTGGTTTTGTCCTCTGCCACAGAATCCAGGTTCGTAATTAAAATTATTTCATCCTGAATGTCCACTGACAGATGAATGGATAAAGAAGATGTGATATATATATATGTGTGTGTATATATATATCCAAACACACACACACACACACACACACACACTGGAATACTACTCAGCCATAAAAAAGAATGAAATAATGCCATTTGCAGGAACATGGATGGACGTAGAGATTATCATACTACATGAAAGTAAGCCAGATAGAGAAAGACAAATATCATATGATATTGCTTACATGTGGAATCTGAACAAAAGATACAAATGAACTTATTTACAAAACAGAAACAGACTCATAGACATAGAAAACAAACTTATGGTTACCAAAGGGGAAGGTAGGGGAAAGGGATAATTTAGGAGTTTGGGATTAACATATACACACTACTATACATAAAATAGATCAACAACAAGGACCTACTGTATAGCATGAGGAACTGTACTCAATATCTTGTAATAACCTATAAGGAAAAAGAATCTAAAAAAGAATATATACATATATATGTATATATATATATAACTGAATCACTGCGCTGTACACCTGAAACTAACACATTATAAATCAATTATATTTCAATAAAAAAATTATTTCATCCTATTGCTTCTCTACCGACTTCTCAGCCATGCCAGAGATGTGGTGATGGTACACAAAGATGTGAGCCACTTACAGAATCAAAGAGGGAGACAAACACTTACTGAACATGTCCTGTGTGTGGCACTGCATCAGATGTCACCATAGGTAATTCACACAGTCATCACCATCACTCAGTGGTAGCATCACCATTTCACGTGTAAGGAAAATGAGTGTGAGCAAACAATGCAATTATCATCTACTGTATCACCCTGGAGCAGAGCCAGGATAATGTGATGGGCAGGAGCTTGGATATTACCATAAAGGTGCAGTAACCAAGGCAGTGCGATACTGGCATAATGACAGACAAATGGATCAACGGAACAGAATAAAGAGCCCAGAAATAGATCCCCACTTACATGACCATTTGATTTTTGACAAAGCCACCACCACAATTCAGCATGGATAGGATGGTCTTTGCAACAAATGGTGCTGGAAGACACTGGATATCCAGATGGAAAAAAATGAACCTCAACCCCTACCTCACCCCATACGTAAAAATTAATTGAAGCTGAATCACAAACCTTGTTGTAAAAGCTTAACTAAAGAACTTCAGGAAGAACTACAGGAGAATATCTTCATGGCTTAGGGTAGGCAAAAGTTTTTTTTAGGACACAGAAAGGAATAATCATAAATGGCAAGTTAACTTCATAAACATTTTAAAATTCTGCTTATCAAAGTCACAACTACAACTCAATAATATGAAGAAAAACCACCTAGTAAAAAGTGAAAGAGCTGGACAGGCACTTCAACATCATTAGTCACCAAGGAGATGCAAATTAAAACTCCGATGATATACCACTGCACACGCACTGGGATGCCTTAAAGGAAATAAGGCTGACAGTACCGAATGTCGGCAAGGATGCAGAGCAACCAGAACCCTCCAGCCTTGTGGGTGGGGGTATGAAATGGTCTGGTGGTCTTTTACAAGCCTGCCCCATGACCCAGTAATTCCATTCCTAGGTATTAACCTAAGAGAAACAAAAGCATCTGTCTACAAAAAGCCTTGTATCAAAATGTTCGCAGCTGCCTTATTCATAAGAGCCCCAAACTGGGAACAGCACAGCAGTTCAGCAACAAGAAAGTAGCCAAACAACCCCTGGCACAGCGAGACAATGGAACACAGACAGCAAGGAAGGGGAGCAAGCCACTGATAAAGCAACAATACGGATGAATCGGATGAATCGCAGAAACCTCACACTGAGTGGAGATGAGCACCTACTGCCTGGTTCCTTTCAGAGAAAGCTCTAGAACAGGCAAAACTAACCTATGATGGTGAAATCAAAAAAGCATCTGCCTGTGGCGAGGAGGCTGGAGGCAGGCCTGAGAGAACTTCGGGGCATGATGTTAATGTTAACCTTCCATAGCTTGATGAGTATGTGAATTACACAGATGCATGTATTTGTCAAGACTCAGCTGAAAGTGTTCTTACAATTTGTGCATTTCATTTTACTTCCAAAAAAAAAAAAAAAGGAAAAGTTGAGCTGGTAGGCTCAGAATCTAGACCCCCCCCCCGCCTCTGTCCAGCCTGAACCAGAGGTACTTCGAGCATCCTGCCCTCTCACCGGGGCCCCACTGACCACACCAGTGTTGAGTGATGGGGAGCCGGACAAATGTATGGGGGCTCAGGGGACAGAACCTGAAACAGAACCTAAAGTGCCCGAGGGTGTCATAAGTGACCCACAGGAAGGAGTGAGTAGTCCCTTGATCTCCAGATAGGCACACAACCATGATACTTTTAAAAGATTTTGGCAGAATACATATAACATACAACTTACCATTTTAACCACTTTTAAGTGTACAGTTCAGTGGTATTCAGTATATTGATACTGCCGTGCAACCGTCACCACCATCCATCTCCAGAACTTCTGCATCTTCCCAAACTGAAACTCTATACCTCTTAAAAAACAATAACTTCCCTTTCTCTCCTTCCCCAGTGCCTGGCATCCACCATCTACTTCCTGTCTCTATAAATGTGACTACTCTAGGGACCTCACTGAGTGCAATCACAGTATTTGTCCTGTTGTGACTGGCTTATTTCACTGAGCATAACGTCCTCAAGGTTCATCCATGTTCTAACAAGTGTCAGAACTTCCTTCCTTTTTAAGGCTAATACCCCATTTGATGCAAATACCACATTTCGTTTATCTGTTCATCTGTCAATGGACACTTGGGTTGTTTCCACCTTTTGCCTACTGTGAATAATGCTGCTGTGAATATGGGTGTACAAATATCTTTTAGAGTCCTTGCTTTTACTTCTTTTGGGTACATACGCAGAAGGAGGATTGCTAGATCATATGGTAAATCTATTTTTATTTTTTTGAGGAACCACTGTACCTTATTCCAAAGCGGCTGTACCATTTTATACTCTCACCAGCAGTGCACAAGGGTTACAATTTTTACAAATCTTGGTCCCAACACTTGTTACTTTCGGAGGGTTTTTTGTTGGAGAGGGGATGATAGCCAGTCTAATAGAGGTGAGGTAATATCCTTAATACCTTTAAAAAAAAAGAAGCAATTCTATGCTCCTTTCCCACAGGAAAATAAAGGGAGCTTATTTACAGCATAATTTTCCAGCAGGGCTCAGAGCCTCGCAGCTGGGAACTGAGGCAGAGAAGGCGGCCCAGGGGATAAAAGGGGGCCATATCCCCAAATCGCCTGACTCTGAGGAGTCCCCTGCACGTATGCACACGAGGCTTGGCCAACATATATTTAATGCAAGTGAGTGTATAATTTCTAGATAACAGAAACGAAAGCAAGTTCTTTATGTTTAAGTGTTAAAGTTAATAAACAAAACATATTTACAAAAGAAGCAATTTCCGTTTGGAAAAATCTTTATTCAGGATTAATGGCTGCAGAAGCATTCCCCCAAATGGGAAGAAAATTGCAGCAAATTTTGTCCTTCCTATTTTAACTCCAAAATTATAGGAAAATATACATTCTGAGCACTGAAAGACCAATTCTTAGGAAATATATATTTATGCAAATTAAGCAATAAAACATATTTAAGTCAACACAAAATGTTATGCTTAACAATTTCTTGACATTTTAAGAACTGGGTCAGTTTTAAATATCCTCAGAATTCCAGAGATATTAGAAGTTATCAAATTTCTCACTTCTGTATTTTGAGTAAAATAGCCCATCACAAAGAATATTTTAATCTGTATTCTAAGTGAGTTTAGTTGGAAATTGTAGAAATCGGAGAATCAATCACAAACTTGGGAACAGCGAGTTCACTTTTCACAAGGCATGAAGAAAATGACCCTAGAAGCTTCCACATTGCTTTTGGGTGGACCCCCAACTCATCCCCATCCAGAGCCCCACATTCTTTGGGGTCTTACAAATGTAACAGGAAGACCATGTGGGGCCTTCAGTTTAGCTGCTGGTAAACTGCCTATAATGCTTTTTTCTGACTTGACTTTAAGGAGTATTTGCCCTTACAAGAGCAATTCTCTTTAGCTTTGTTTTTTAGCAGAGTTGTGATTCTAACAGCTTCACGTGTCCTAAAACCAGACAAAAATACAAGCAAGAATCAGGGGCATTTCCTTCCTCTGGGTTAAAACGATATAACAGATATAAGGACACTGTCCACAGCAAAGAGGTTCAGCAGTGAGGTGTGGTTTTGCCAGCCGCCTGGAACAGAATGAAAGCAGAAGAGGACAGACCAGGGGACTCTAGGGGCCAGTGCTGCTGTAAAGAGAGACAGCGGGGTGATGGCTGAGAGCTCTCTCCCAAGCAGGCCTCTTCCTGCTGATACCTGAAACCTCAGGGTGTTGACAGAGCTCTTCAGACCTTCTGTAGACCCATCATCTAATACAGGCACCGCAGATGACACCAGCACAAAGCTCACTGTGGTGGATCATTCAAGCAAAGCATGCAAGAGATAAACTCTGTTTCTACTTATACATCTGACCCAGGAGTATGTAAGACATACGATGTATCTGTAGTGCATGGGCACAAATTTAGGCAGCATCCTAAGAGGGTAATTGCAAATGGGACTGAGGTGGGAATACGTGGATGAGTAAGAATCTTTATGAATCATTAGACGCTGGCAAGAGAACGAAGTGAGATCACTGCAGAGTGTGAATGGGCCTTGGTGGTGCAGGGCACAAACTAGTCCTTGGAGGGGGGACTCCTGCCCAGGGCTGGACACCCTGATGCAGGCACCCATAAACACGAGAAAAAACACAAAATATTACACAAGGTCCGCCATCATGTTCACCTGCCAGGAAAAGACAACTGTCTTACATGAAATAAAACAACTGCTGCAGAGTTTTGACATTCCTCTATAACTTCTGGTGCTTCTACCTAAATGAAAATGAGCAAGGTTCAAAGTACAGAAAAAATAAGGCAAAAATCTAGGGCCGCCAGATGAAAAACAGGTGTCTGGTTAAATATGAATTTCAGATAAACAATAAATGTTTTCTATAAGTATGTCCGATGCAATATTTGGGACAAACTTACATGAAAACATTATCTATTATTTATCTGAAATTCAAATTTAACTAGGCACCCTGTATTTCTATTTGCTACATCTGACAACTATAAAGGAAGTATAAACTTGTTTGACCTTCCTGAAACCGTCTCTGCTGGTCACCGGATGCAATGGACAAGCAATGTGGAACAAGGCAAAAATGTCACTGGGTTTTCACTGCAAATAGTAAGCCAGAGGCAGCCACGGCTGGCCATAATGGACAGGAAATGCAGTTACTGTTTCATTATTTTTTAAATTATAGTTTCCTCTTTGTTCTCCAAACTGTCCTATTTTTTTGGATCTAGATTTAAATATTTAAATATTATATATATGAGTTGAGGTGACCAACTCAATACTTTCCTCGTGATCGCACTACTGCAAACCACCACCCCACACACACAAAAAAACCTTTTTTTTTTTTCCTCCCTGAAACCCAGCACTGTTTTATAATTTGCCTCTTATTCAAGACACACATTTCAGGCAAACTCCAAAGCTGATATTTGGCGCTGAAATGTTTAAATACTCTCCAATGCATAATTGTAGTACAGATGTTGTCTTTCACAATTCTCTCTGGGACAGGCTATTTCAGAACCTGGAAGAGGTTACTTGTATAACTTAATTACTTTTCAATTCTTCTGAAGTATTTTGTTTTTCTTTTTTGCACTTTTCATGAATTTATACCATTTTAACTTGAGAATATCTAAAAAATATTTGCAGTGCAACATTTAACTCATGATTCCTTTCATAAAAAGGCTTACTAAGAAAAATATTATCAACTGATTTTATGAGGTCAGTACCATCATGATACCAAAACCAGTCAAAGACAGTACAAAAAAAGTACCAACACCCCTCATGAACAGAGAAACAACAAACCTCCACAAAATATTAGCAAACAAGAGCTAGCAATGTATAAAAAGAATTATACACTGTGACCAAGTGGGCTTTATTCCAGGGATACAAGGCTAGTTCAATATTCAAAAACCAAGCAATATAATCCACCATTTGAACAAGCTAAATATAAAAACCACATGGTAATATCGATTGCCTCAGAAAAACATTTGACAAAATCCAACATGCGCTCATGATAAAACAGTCAGCAACTAGGAATACAAGGGAACTTTCTCACACTAAGGGCATCTATGAAAACCCTACAGCTACTATCCTAATTGATGGCCAAAGATTAAATGCTTTCTCCTTAAGATCAGGAACAAGAAAGGATGTCTACTCTCACCATTGCCATTCAACACAGTATTAGTTCTAGCAAGTACAATAAGGTGTAAAAAGAAAATAAAAGGCATATAGGTTGAAAAAGAAGAAATAAAGCTCTTTACAGATAATGAAATAGTCTACACAGAAAATCCTAAGGAATCTACAGAAAATCTCCTAGAACTCAATGAATTCAGCAAGGTCACAGGATAAGAGATCAACATACAAATATCAACAGTGTTTCTACATACTAGCAATGCACATGTGGAAAGTGGATAAACATGATATGATTTACAATCATTCAGATAAAATAAAATACTTAGGTGTCAACTGAACAAACATGTATGGGATATATATTGAAATTTATGAAATGATGAAAGAAATCAAAGAAGACTGAAATAAATTGAGAGACAAAGCATGTTCATGGGTTAGAAGGCTCAACATAGTAAAGATGTTGATTCTATCCAAATTCCTACTAAAATCCCAGCAAGCTGTTTTTAATAGATATAGACAAGCTTATTCTAAAATATTTATGTAAAGGCAAAGGAACTGGAATAGCTAAAATAATTTTGAAAAAAAAGGAATGGGCTGAGTTATTTGTAGTGAGGTGGATGGACCTAGAGTCTGTCATACAGAGTGAAGTAAGTCAGAAAGAGAAAAACAAATACCATATGCTAACACATATATATGGAATCTAAGAAAAAAAAAAAAGGTCATGAAGAACCTAGGGGTAAGACGGGAATAAAGACACAGACCTACTAGAGAATGGACTTGAGGATATGGGGAGGGGGAGGGGTAAGCTGGTACAAAATGAGAGAGTGGCATGGACATATATACACTACCAAACGTAAAATAGATAGCTAGTGGGAAGCAGCCGCATAGCACAGGCAGATCAGCTCAGTGGTTTGTGACCACCTAGAGGGGTGGGATAGGTAGGGTGGGAGGGAGGGAGATGCAAGAGGGAAGAGATATGGGAACATATGTATATGTATAACTGATTCACTTTGTTATAAAGCAGAAACTAACACACCATTGTAAAGCAATTATATTCCAATAAAGATGTTAAAATAAATAAATAAATAAATAAATATAAATAAATAATAAGGAAAAAAAAAAAAGAATGGGAATGGGAAGAGAGGCATCACTGTACTTGAGACGAGGGCTTACCATAATGCTGCAGTAATCGACGCGGTGAAGTATTAGCAGAAAGCAGACAAGCAGATCAGTGGAACAGAAATAAAAACAAAACAAAACAGAAACAGACCCACAAGTACAGCCAACTGATTCTGACAACGGTGAAAATACAGTTCAATGGAGGAAGGCTCATCTTTTCAACCAGGAGTGCTGGGGCAATTGGACATGCACAGGCAGAACACTGAAATTCCACCTAAACATCACACCTGAACAAATTAACTCAAATGGATCAAAGATACAAATGTAAAATGTAAAACTATAAAATTTTAGAAGAACATAGGAAATCTTCAGGAGCTAGCCTAGGTGAAAAGTTCTTAGACGTGACACCAATAGCTAAAAATAATAAATTAGACTTCATCAAAATTAAAAACAGAAACAAAAACAACTTTTGTTCTGCAGAAAACCCTATAATAGAGCTCAAGCTTAGACATCACTACCTCAGCCACCGGCACATCCCCCAGGGGTCAGGCCAGACCTTGGCACCACTTGCACATCATCCTCTGTCTCACATCTGTCCACCTCATCCCACCGACCAGATGCCAAAGCCAGGCCTCTCTCCACCTCTATCACACGAGTCTAAACTGCCCTCAACCCTCTCTAGGACCTGCAAGGCTGTGAGACCTCAGTGATCCCAAGGACCCCTCCCCACTGCTCCTCAGTGATCTGGAGGACCCCCACCATCCTAATTGAGCTCCAGGGTCCTCCCTTATAATCGATTCCCCGCACCCTCCACAATCCATTCAACAGCCAGAGAGACTTTTGTCAAATGCACATCCGATCACGATCCAGACCTGATTCTTTGAGACCCCAAAACATTAAAGCAGATTTGACGGATCAGGTGACCCAACAGCTGAACTGGGGTGGGAGTTGCATGAGGCTGGGTGTGCTGCCCTCCCAGCCAGTGTCTGTGTGCTCCCAAGGGCACGGCTGGTGGGCGTCCAGGCCCCCTCTAGCTAGAGCATGGCTTTAAGCACAATGTTGAGGCCAGCAGCATCCCCTCCCCTCCTCCCCCTGGCCAGCAGCCGCCACCGGGGACCATGCTGCTTTCTACAGTGGGTGGGCACTAGCCTGAATGCTGGATGTCTCCACCCTGCAGTGACAAAGCCACCCAGTGGCGGCCACTTTGGGGAGCAGGACCTCCCATTCACGTGCTGTTACTTCTTCTGCCATTGCTGGTAGCAAGACTGCCAGCACGTTGAGGGTCCCTGGACCACACAACAAAGACTGACCAACGGGATGAGGGCTCAAAGGGATTTTAATTTGAACTCCGAAGGGAATACACCATCATCTGAGGCTCTGAAATAGTGGAGTCAAACATGTCCCCAAAGACACACCCCTTCCTGAAGGCAGCACCGGCCCTGCTTAGCACAGGCATGGAGTCTGACCGCAGGCCTGGGGGGTCACGGGGGCACACTCGGGGCTGACACCCAGCCTTTATATCCAACCACATGCCAGGGGAACTTACCATCACCGGTCACCGTGACGGTGTTTCAAAACTGTAAGCACACATGAATTTGAAATTTAGGGCACATGGTTGGATATAAAGGCCAAGGAAGAAGCTCCACCCCGTGTCTCTGTAGCCCTGGTCCAACACCTGGTTTCTTGCTACCAGAGTGAGGAACTGGCGTGTCTCCTGCAGGATTCTTAGGAAGAACAAAAGTGTCCACATCCATGAAAAAAGCTGACCTGGGATCACTGACTGTGAGATGTAGACTCTCACGTCAAGGCTGGGATCCTCACGCATTAATTAAAAGTCTTAATCGCTTGACTGGGAGTGATATGATTTGTATCACTTACATAGATACAAAATGATAAATGACACAGGAAGTTGCTTTATTTACCTAAAAAAAACAATTTAGGGGTTATTTTTTCCTTGTTTTATGTTTTTAGCTCTTTAACTTGGTCAGAACTGAACTAAACTATTTGCACAAAATAAAATCTCTTTTGATAATAAAACTAACTAATTTTAACTGGTATTCACCATTAAAGATTTCAAGATACAGGTGGCAGTTTCTGAAATAATTTTACAGAATATTCAACAGTCACAGCGCAAAGCTCACTCTGCAAACAACAGAAGTCTGTTTTTTATTAGAACCATCAAAGGTAATTTTGAAGGTTATCAAGCGTCCTTTAATGATAGACATACCATGAAGTTAACTAGACTATTTCTCTATTTCTTCCTTTCATAGACACCAGTAGTTTTGGAAAATACGCTTTTAACTATCAGGCTTCAGAAAATACCACACACGAACAGGAAAGGTTAAAATCTATACTACTGCCAAATGTTCTCGAACATTTAGATTTCACATGACTCGACCGACTATATCCCATTACCTCAATTTCCTCAAGTAACTTTTTAGAATCGGTACAAACTAGCACATAAAGGGATACCCAAAATGACGGGCTTGTGATGGTTTCACACTGGTGGGACCACCAGTCCTGTACCATCACCTGTGCAAGACGGAGGTGTAAAGGCTCCCCTCTGCCAAGCCCAAAGGAGTCAGTTGCTTAGGTCGCTATTAAAGGTCGCTGTAAAATACAGTACCACCTTTCAATTTTCTGCTTGATAAACAGAGGAGGGGACTGCAGTGTAGCAGAGTATCATGGGGTTTGTGCCAGAAGATGTGGGCCAGGCCCCCTTTTCTTATTAGTCAAGTTGAGACCCTGGGCCACATACTTAACTTGAACCTTGGTTTCATCATCTGTGACAAGAGGGTAACCCTGTCCCTGCTCCCCCACCTCAGAGGGTGTGGAGGTGATGCTGACCGAAGCCTGGGTTAAGTCATGAGGTGCCCAGGACATGACACATGCGTGGCCGGTTTCCTTAGCACTCAGGGCCATCCTGAGACAGAGCTTAATACAAGTGCAGCCTCTGCAGCACGTGACAAGCAGTGATAATGTGGCGGGCCCACCCTGCCTCTGCCCATCCCCGGGGAGTAAGGGGACATGATTCAGCCCCTTACCCAGAGTTGGTTTGTCAGGGCAGGACATGCCCTGTTGGTGGATGACATCACCTGAGCACAGTGAGAAAAGGTTACGTGAGCCGCACAGCAGACAGGGGGATACCAATTGCTCATTTAAGTGCAGAATCCACCTCTGTAAAGACCAGTTCTCCCCCTCTCAGATGTCTGAGAATAAATGCTGACTAAAGTGCCTTTGGATTCTTACCTGAACCCACGTCAATCCAAAATACACTCTATTGCCATCAGGGCTTATTCTCTCTGCCTGGGAAACCTCAGTCTGGCCTCTACCTGCCGGGCAGAGTGCATTTTGGGGAAGCCGGAGGGTCTCCTAAACTGAAGCTCTGCAGTCCCGTGACCCAGTACTTTCACCCCCAGGTGTGCTCCCAACAGAAATGCAGCCGAATGTCCAGCAAAAGACATGGTCCAGGATGGCCCCCTGCTCCAAGAGGCCACCCTGCAAACCCCCCAACACCCATCAGCAGGGAATGTCACCTGTTCACACGGCACTGGGAATGAACTAGCAACAGTGACACACGGGGACCTGGACGGACCCCACAAACACCCCAAGGAGCCGAAGGGGCTGGAGGAAGAACACGCGCTGTGGGGTCTCACAGACGGGAAGCGCAGCAGCCACGCGGGTGTGTGGCGTGAGATGTGGGGGCAGCGGTGGCCCGGGGGGCGGTGTGATCACAGGCACGTGCTCAGTTTGTGTGTGCGCTTATGCCGTGCACCTTTCTGCGTGAGGCTACACTTGCACAAAATGCTGCAAGTCAGGGAGAGGGGACGGTTCTCTCATCCGCTCCCAGGAGTTGGTTTTGTCAGGCAGGCAAGAGGACAGATGTCCTCAGCCAGTAGTGAGGACAAGTCCTGGGGGACTCACTGTGCCCCCTGCCCTCTGAGGGCCAGTTTCAGCAGAGATTGTGCCGTGGGGTCAGGGGGTGAGGGGCAAGAGGACCCTCCACAGGCCAGGAATTAAGGCCATTTAATCAGATTGCAAATGCACTCCGTATCCTGACAAGATTCGTGACTCTCTCCAAATTTACAGTGAGTCACCTGTGATCTTGTCAAAACTGTGACAAAACCCTGACCTACTTAGTGCTGGGAAAGCGCCTGGAAATGACATCGCCGCTTCCCTATTTAAAGCATGTCTCTGATGACTGAAGCAAGAACGGAACAAAAGAAAACCCCCAATTCATCGCGTTCCAAAAGATGGGTTTACCTTTGCTACCTGTCCCCAAAGATCCCAAACGATAATGCAATATGAATTGCAACGAACACTCCTGGTACCCATAGGGGAGGTCTGAGATGCTGCTGGGTGCGTGTCCAACCTCAAAATGCAGCTGTGCAGACCTCACTGGATAAAGGAAACAAAGAGAGGAAGGTCAACCAGGCCTGGCCGCCCTGCACTGCCCCCCAGGATCACCCTCCTGACAGCCAAGGGAGACAACGCCCTAGAAAAGTGCCTCGGACACAGGGAAGCCAATCTCACCCATATCCTGGGGGGGATTTGTCTTGGAAGCTTTCATCTTCCATGTGACAAGAATTTTTAAAATGGTTTCTTCAAAAATGAAAACCACAATCGAGCCTTCATTAACCTGGTCTCTCTAAAACACATTCTGACAGTGATTTTTTTCTACCTGTACTATGTTTCCAGCTCTTCCTTTAAAAATTTATAACTTAAGAGTCAGACAAAGACAAACACCATATGCTATCACTTATATGTGGAATTTAAAATATGATACAAATTAACTAAGCTACAAAACAGAAACAGACTCACAGACATAGAAAACAAACCTGTGGTTACCAAAGGGGAAAGGGGCAGGGGAGAGATAAATTAGGAGTTTGGGATTAACAGATACACACTATTATATATAAAATAAACAACAAGGTCCTACTGTATAGCACAGGGAATTATATTCAATATGCTGCAACAAACCATAATGGAAAAGAATATGAAAAAAAAATTTACAACTTAAAATGAAAGTGGGTACCATGTCCACTTGACAGGCTCACAGCAGGCAATGGTCACATTTCCTGCAAACATCTGCAGCAGCATCGCAGATGGGCCCTTGCTGGGCTTGATGACTACGCACAAACCCTGGCTGTGTCACAGTAATCCTTTTTGGCCTGTTTATTTATTTATTTCTGTCTTATGACTCAAACAAAATAGTTTAAGGACTAGCAGGGCCAGCCTGTCACAATCAATGTGCAGCCCAGGAACCACCTCCATCCTGTGCGGCGTGGGCTCTGAGCTCACACCAAAGTGCCTTCAATGACCTGGGATGCCCCGGAGTCACGGAGGCTCCAGCTAACACATGGCCTGTGTGAGGACCGCCCTGCCAGGCCGGTGAGTGGGATACACCCTGGAGCTTTCAAATCAAATCCTCTCTGTGAAGTCCAGCAAAACCTCCAAGGACACGCTCACTGTGATGGGAAATCTGAAAACCAGGGCAGGACAATGACCCTTCATCACCTCTTCATCGTCTGGAAACATCTTTCACAACCTCCCAGAGGACCTGAGCTTTCCTCTACCCTCGGACCCTGAGCCAGGGCCATGAGGACGGTGGGGGGATGGTCCCACTGTTGCCTCCTCCACAGCCTCTCCTTCTCTGGACCCCGCAGGCAGAGGCTGCCCTGGTGGCCCAGCCACTCACACCATGGCACAAAATGCAACAGAAAAGGAAACCAAGAATCACAAACAGTTCCACAGCCCCCTGACACAGCTGCATCTGCCTGTCTCCCCCAGGTCCTGACACACAGCCCAGGGGCTCTCAGAACATCTGATTCCACAGACCATAGAGGGTCCCCCCAAAGGTTAAGGGTTCATACAGAAACTTTGTTTTGTTAAGTAAGAAATATTAAATTCCAAATTAAACCCTCCCAACCTTGCACAAGGGTAAGAGCTAGTACCAGGTAGACAGGTGGGCCCCACGGAAGGAGGACTGAGGCAAGGTCTGCCCTGCTCTGTAGGCATGGCACTTACACTCATCCTGCAGGTACACTTGGGCCCTGCTCACCAACCAGGGCGCCATCCGTGGCCTCACTGTCCCCGTGAGCCAGAGGCGAGGTCACCACTTACAGAGCGGCACACATGGGAGCCCGGAGACCCTGCTTCCCTGCAGCGAGCCAGGCATCCAGTCTCCCCTGCATAGCCTGCAGGAGGCTGCTCCTCAGTGCTGGGCTCCCGAGAGATCCCACAGATATGATGGCTCCTTGCCATCCAAACACCTGCCTGTTCCCATCTCACTGCTTGTTTTACAATAATAATAGTAATCTTACAAAGCAGGATCCTTTGATATGTCAGCCTTCCCCATGGCACAGGGCCCTGGGCATCCCCTCACCTGCCCTGGACAGCGTACCCCTGAGCCTTGACATGGGCACACACCTTGTCCCACCCTGGGCCTCTCTCTCTCGGGGGAGGTGAACAGGAGAGGCCGCTGAGCGGCACAAGGCCTGGGGCTCCGTTCCGTTCTCCTGCCCGTGCTCAGCCCCAGCTTTCCAGCAGGCAGGTGAATGTGTGTGCACCCGCGAAATCAGCCACCTTCCCAATCCTTTGCCCTCGTGAAGCTGGCTGCACGCTGGCTCTGACCACACGACATGCCCCAGGGGGACAGGGGAGCCAGTTTAGCAGGATAACCACGCCTGGCACCTATTACAAATCCTGAGACCTTGGGCAAACACCCACCGTGAGGGATGTGGCCTGCCTGGGAGTCCTCGACTGTCCAGTGCTCTTCCCACCAGGCCCCTCCTAGCATCTCTGGAGACACCTCTTCCCTTACGGCACCTCCTATCCCTCCACACTGATGTGTCAGGACCCCAGGCTCTAACCTGATCCTACACACAATGAGGAAGGGCCTGCATAGGGGCAGAGAGGCCAGTGCTCTGAGTGCAGCGATAGAGGCCAGCAGACCTTTGGGGCACTGGTGGATCTCCCCCCTGGAGGAGGAGGAGGAGGGAGGGGAGGAGGAGGGAGAAGAGGAGGAGGAGGAGGGGGAAGAGGAGGGGGAGGAGGAGGGAGGGGAGGAGGAGGGAGGGGAGGAGGAGGAGGGAGGGGAGGAGGAGGGAGGGGAGGAGGAGGAGGGAGGGGAGGAGGAGGAGGGAGGGGAGGAGGAGGGAGAAGAGGAGGGGGAGGAGGGAGAAGAGGAGGGGGAGGATGAGAGGGAGGACGAGTGAGACGGGGAGGGGAGGAAGGGGAGGAGGAGGAGGGGGAGGAAGAAGAGGGGGAGGAGGAGGGGGAAGAGGACGGGGAGGAGGAGGAGGGGGAAGGTGGAGGAGCCCGGGGGCTCCAGCACACAGCTGGGCGCACAGTCCTGGGGCTGCTCGGGAGGCAGCTGTCAGGGCCGCAGCCCCAGAGGTGTGGGATCAAGGCTGCTCCCTTCGGCTCCTCTCCGCTGGCGCGGGCTCTACCTCCTGCAGGACTGGGTCTCCGGCCTCCTACCCCTACAGCCCTGCTGCTCCTGTCCACTCTCCCAGAGGCCCACCCACTGTTGGTCGCAGTCCCTGCGGCCTCTCTCCAGCTCCTGCCTTCTGGGTCTCTCCTGTCATTCCCAGGTGCCTGACTTCTTCCATATTCCCCAATTCAAATCCCCAAGAATCCTGATCTCTGGAATCTGAGCCACACAACCTCTCCCGGTGCTGAGCTCATCCCACTGGGCTGTGGGCAGCCGCTATTCTGTCTATGGCCCAGACTGTCCTTTAACTTCCTTTGGTGGAGGCCCGTGGAGGAAGGATGTGGAATCATAAACTCCTTGGGTACACTGTTACCAACTAAGCTCAGAAAGCTGGTATGATCGTGTGTGAAAGAGACCAGAGTAAGATCACCCAGGTGGCCCCCTGAAAACCAGAAGAACAGGACTAAAAGGAGGGCTCTGGCAGTGGCATCAGGAACAGGAACAGGCCACCTGTTCGTGTGTGTGGTGACCTGCCACGCTGCGCTGGATGAGCCATCATCTGACCTGGAGCATGTGCCCTGCAGGGCCACGCACCCAGCCCTCAGGAGCCCACGATCGATCCATTATCGTTCACCGACTACAGCACGCTCAGCCCATGCAGTGTCACGTAGCCGTGGGGACCTCAGTTTAAGGCTATTTAGTAATGTGGAAAAGGCTCAAGAAATAATGCCAAGTGAAGAGGAAAACAAAACCGGAGGAAAAATTCTTTGCACATGATTACTTCTTCTCCAGTGGGTATTTTTCCAAAGGTATTTGTTACTTTTGGGAGAAAGCAAGTCTTTAGACACAATGTCTGTTGAATGAATGAGATGACACAAAGCCAAGGGCAGCACAATTTTGCAAAAAATTAAATGCAGAAACAGAGTCAATAAAATGCCGAGGGTCGCCCCACCGCTCCTGGCCTGGAGGGAACATTGCAGAGCCCTCCCTGCCCTCCTGCCAAGCTACGATGAGGAAGCGGGGTGCCCAGCAGGTCTGCCAACCCTTCCGGATGGACCAGGCTGCACTGAACGAGCCGTGTGTGTCAGGGCAGCAGAGGTGGTCAGACTACAGAGGAAGTTCAAGATGTAACACGGACACCTGGGGACATTTTACATAAATGCACGACCACTTTAAACCTTCCAGGAGTAAATACAGTTACCCCTCAGTATCCATGGAAGGTTGGTTCCAGGACTCCTGAGGATACCAAAATCCACAGATGCTCAAGTCCCTTATATAAAATGCTGTCGTATTTGCAAATAACTCACTGCACATCCTCCCCTATTCTTTATATCATCCTTAGATTACTTATAATACCTAATACAATGTAAATGCTATGTAAATAGCTGCCAGAGTACAATTAATTCAAGTTTTGCTTTTTGGAACTTTCTGGAATATTTCTTACAACATCATTGATTGTGGTTGGTTACATGCATGAATGCCAAACCTGAGGATACAGAGGGCCGACTGTACAGGTGATCGGAGACTTGGGCTCCCGAGACAGTGCTGCCTCGTTCCCAATGCACAGCAGAACAGTGTCCAGAGCAGGACGGTGGCTCACACTTGCCCACCACTGAGCATACGATGGAAATGAATGAAGCGTGCAAGAACATGTCAGAGCACGATGGGTGCTCTCCTCCACTGAGTACAACAAATGATGGTCCCACCCTTTACGACCAGGAGAAGGAGGCTACTTGTGAAGACCCCAGGTCACAGTGACGTGGTAATGAGTGCTACACTCCAGGGAAGCAACAAAATGACCTCAGGCTCCCAAATCTACTATGTGTTTGTGTGTGTGGGAGGTACTGCAAGGCTTTATGGGGGAACTAACAGTGCAAGAGCTTGCAACACAGCTAAGTCCCTTCTTTTGGAAATCTAAAGAGCTCTTCAAATGTCATGACCATGAAAAGCATGGTCACCATGAGGAGGCATCCCGTGGGTGAGATGCACTAACACACGAAGACTGGCAGCCCGCCTTTTGGGAGCTCCTGGGAGAGCACACGTTCTGTGATGGAGGGCACAGTTCACAGGTGCTGTGAGCGAGGAAACCGTAAAAGGCATCATAGGAGAGGCAGGGGTTGGCACTGGAAGGGAGGGCTCTGCATCCAGGGAAGGGCAGGGGAGCCAGCAACCAAGATGTGCCAAGAGAGCCATGTGGTGTACCTGGGACAAGGGGGCGGGGGTGGACCAGTCTGCTTGGAGGGAGTGTCTAACCCTGAACTTCAAGTAATGGTTCCCCAGCTCTAGGCAATACTCTAAAATGCTTTGTGCTTTTTGTTTTTTTAAGTTTTCTATAGTTAAAACCTCAGATAACATCCACATAACAGGCTCAAGAATACTCCAGCCATCAGTGTACGGACTGCCTTCCTCCTTTCTCTGCACTGACACAGCACTGATTCCTGAGGTATCTTGTGCTCTTCTACACCCAATGCTTTGCATTTGATCATGTTGATATGATAAAAAGAAGCAAAGAAGCTTCCAGAAAATGCAGCAGGCTCAGTTGGGAAAGGCCTGCCAGTCCTTTGCCTCTGTACAGCCGACAGAGCCCGCCGATGGGGGGCCAACATTGCTCTAGCCACCACAGGGCACTCTCAGGAAACCGCTCACCAGGCATTCCCAGGCCTCGGCACACAAACGTACTGGCCATTGCCCTGTCCTTTAGTGGTTCCACTCTCCAAGCTGGTCCCAACTTCACAGTGAGCCACCCATTCAACAGGTGAACAGGATCTGTGTCTTGTGACCAGTCCTGTCCTGACGCCTCACCCACTGCATCCCTGCCACATACAAAGCACTTCCACAGCCCTCACTGTAGGTTGCATGACAAACCGATGAAGGGCAAAGGCTCACAGGGCACTCAGCTCAGACAGCCACCGTCTCCAAAACCACCAACCCGAGGAGCTGACACGCAAGGTGACCCTGGACTCACAGCCCGCTGGAGACCTGACAGAAGCAAATACAATCTCACTGGCCAGATGCACCCACCCTAATGTCAAGCAAAGAAGAGGCTGCAATCAAGTGAGGAAACACAAGAAGAAGCGACTCCCCAAGAACAGGGCCAGCAGACCCAGCAAACAGTAACATCAGACAAAAACCCCCAACTCACCACCACCAAGAAGTTCAGGTAACAAATTATGAATCAGAGACCATAACATACTGTTTTAAATGATGGATTCAAGCACTTCTTAAAGTGATCAAAACCCTAAGTAAACAATATGATACCTTTTAAAAAGACCAAGGATATGGGAAATTAAGAGAATTTATGGAAATGAGCAACAGAATCACAGAAACCAAAAACCAAGTGGCTGGTCTTTACAGTGGGTTTGATGTGGGTTGGGCAGAGGGCAGATTAGCCAAGTGGAAGGCAGCACTGAGGAAAGCCCTTAGATGAAGGCATAATGCAAGAGAATCGCTGAAAAATCAGAATGATGGAACAAAAAGGACCAATAAATGACAAACTGAGAGAGGAAGGAAGAGAGGGAAGTGGTAATAGGCAATCTTTGGAGAGCTAAAAGCTAATGTCATGGAACTGATCCCAGCATGAATCATCCCTGGGGGAGGCCCAGAGGAGCAGGCAAGAGGATAGCTCATTCTCTCATCTTCCCAGGTGTCCAAAGAAGCTTCAGGAAGACTACAAGGCTACGTTCCCCAAGGTCTCACACATTCTGGTTGTACAGGTGACCCCGGGACGTGGTCTTTCTCAAATACCAGGTACATTTTGTCCTTCCTCCACATTGGCGACAGGACAGTGATCATTTCACCTGATTCTTGAGTGCTGCTGACCTCCTGTCTACAGGGATGCAGGGCTCGGCCCTGCTGGCCTCTCTGAAGCCGTGGTCCACCAGCTACTCATCCCCATGACTGACAACCCTGTGGACCCTACAAACCGGAAGGCAGGCAGAGAAAAAGAAAAATATTTAAAGGCTCCAGTTTACTATCTTTTTAGTGCATGGTGGATTTCTCTCCCAGCAACTGAAGACGTGAGCATGGGCATTCCCCTCCTTGTACACTGCTTGGCTGGCAGGCACCCCAGGGGCAACAAGCTGGAGGGCCTCTGTGCGCCTAGGACAGCCCAGAGTAGGTCTGGCTGGGGCAAAATCCTCACGAACTCTCATTCCTCAGGATTTAGGGCTTCCTACTTTTAAGTTGCCATGGCTTTTAAAAGACAGAAAAACACTGCAAAACTAAGGGCTATTAACATACAACTATTTAAAATTGAATATTTAAAATGAACATATCTTAGATTACTGCCAAGTAAGCTGTTCCAAACATATTTGGAGCCAACAGATTTGCGCACACAAAGAGCCTGTAAAAGAATGCAAAAAGTTCATAAGCTTCAACTCAGCCCAACAAAGTGCGTGCTCACCTCCTGGCACGGAACAGGTCAACTGTGAAGGCAGCTTGTGCTTCATAAGACAGACAAATGGCATTCCAGGTGCCCCCAGCCCGGCTCAGCGGCCAAGTGGGGATGAAAGGTGACACCCGTCTCACAGGATGGCTGTGAAATTTAAACCAGATAATGTCGGAAAAACACACGGCAATCACTGGAGGCTATTCTACTGTTTATGGATTACAGCATTAATGTAATATTCATTAGTGATTAAAGCAGCAAGTGTTCATTCAAGGCTTTATTGATTAACGTCTAAAAAGCCACATAGATTTCTGAGATACAGGCAGTGAGTCCAAGGCTGCTGGGGCGTGGCAGGGGCGGGATCAGGCCTCAGAGGTAAGGGAGGCTTGGGTCAGATATCCAGTGTGGCACTTGTCTGCCTCCTTCCCCCAGGCTGCTAGCAGGGGAGGCCTGGGGGCCCTCAGAAAGGCCAGATCTTTCTACAATAGCTTGTCTAATCTAAACGAAGGGCTTTTATGAAAAAGTGTTCTGGAGTAAAACAAAAGCTCTTCTTAGAAAAGGAACCACAAAGTCACAAGTGCTAAACAATGCCCAGCCCCCAAGAGAAAAGGCGACCCCATTTCTCTCTCTCAAAGCACAAGGAGCTCCCCAAAGATTGTAAGCAAGATCCCTAGGCATCTACACCACCATCCACCAGACAGCAGTTTCCAGGGAATGGCTTACTCCTCCACACTTTCTTTGAAAGCCCCCAAAACAATGAAAACGGAGAGAGAGAACTAGAAAGAGAAATATATTCCACTTTCAACAAATCAGGAAGCCAGACACTAGCAGAGAGCACAAATCCCTGGGTGGACCGGACCAATGGAATCAGGAATGGACAGAGCAAGCCAGAGCCCCCCTCCTGACCCCTGAAGAGATACAGACCTTGAGATGGCTGCTTGCAAAGGATCACATAGACATGGGAGCAGAGCCACTGAGTAGACCGTGGCCTGTGGACTTGGTCTCATACACAGAGAGAAACAGGCAGCAAATACAGGATAGAAGCACAAAGACCTGCTAGGAGCAACGCCCAATTTATACATGAAGATCTGGGGAATGCAGCCCTCCGGCTGGGCAAAGGAAATGTATTCGGAGAGAGTGTATTACAGACCACAACCTTGAAATGAAGTGCACCCCCATCCTATTCTTCAACAAAGAACTGACTAAAGTCACCAAGTAACTAGCTCTGGAATCAGGCACAGAAATAGGGTGGGGGAGGAGGGTAAGCACGTGCAGACCCAGAGGAAAGCCTCATGAGGAAATAGGAGAAGAGCTTTTTTAGTCTCTGTAAGCTTCCTATTATTACTGCAACAAATCACAACAAACGTGGTGGCTTAAAACAAGAGAAATGTATCATCCTACAGCTCTAGAGGTTAGACCTCTGAAATGGGTCTCACTGGGCTAAAACCAAAGTATTGCAGGATGGTGTTTCTTCTGGAGGCTCCGGGGGGAATGTGCCCCTGCCTTTTACAGTTTCTAGGGGCTGCTCTCGTTCCTCGGCCGGTGGTCCCCTTCCAGGAACAGCATCCCCCGACCTCTGCTTCCAGCGTCAGGTCTGCTCTTGACTTTGCCCCTCCTGCCTCCCTTGGGGTTACATCAGGCCCACAATGGATAATTCAGGCCAATCTCCCCATCTCAAGATTCTTAACTTAATTACATCTGCGAAGTCTCCTTTTCCATATAAAATAACATATTCCCAGGTTCTGGGGATTGGGACATGAACGTCTTCGGGAGTCATGATTCCAGCCACCGCAGGAAGCCCCTTTTTCCTTGCCATGTCCAGTCTGGAGGCCACACACATGCATTGGCTCATGGCTTCCTGCTGCCAACAACATCAGTACCAGTCTTTCTCGTGCTGATGCCTCTCTGGTCCTCCCTCTTCCACTTTCATGGACCCTCTGATTACACTGGGTCCACTCAGGATAACCCAGGATAATCCCTCTATTCGAGGTCAGCTGGTTAGCAACCTTCACTCCATATTCAATTTTACTTTTTTCAATTCCAATTCTCCCAACATATTCACAGGTTCTGGACATCGGGATACTGATATCTTTGAGGGGCCTTTATTCTGCCTACCACACTCTCCTAAAAAGATTTTTAAAAATCAAAGAAGAGATTATAAACCAACAGAAGGAGAAGAAGAGCTTGGGAAAGAAAGGGAGAAAAAGAAAATAAATGGGCTAGGGATGATGACCACATTATAAGCCATTAAAAAATAGAATAAACACAATTAACCAAACAAAGACACAAGCAAATGAAATGGCAAAGGATGTGAAATATCAAGTTTATCAAAGAGATGACAGATATAAGACCCAGAAGAAATGCTACATAGATAAAGTGACTTGTCTCTGTCAGATGATAGGGTATATTGTGTTCGGTTTAAAAGAAAGTGATACAGAAGATGAGCATACAGAAACAGGCTGGAGAAGTTACTGAATCAAAAGAATCATATGAACATCCGGGCAGAACACAGGCTGAGCTCAAATATCTTCACAATCATGCTCAATGCTAAAAGACAGAAATATTTCTATAAAGTTTTAAAGGAAAGAGTGCGACTCAAGAGTTTTATACTCAGGCAAGAGATATTTTGAAGCTTGCAAAAATTCTCCACTGGGAGTCATGAGCCATTTGAGAGGAGAGCAGGGGATCATGACCAAAAAACTCTATCATGAACTGCAACAACTGAAATAGGAATTGAAAGAAAGGCCTTGAGAATTCCTCTAAAATTACAGATAAAGGACCAGTACTGTGTGATCCTGGAATCCATCTAAATGTAGCACGAAGACCATGTAACTGTGGAAAATGAGGTTACCTACGAGAGGGCAAATAGTACGTGTCTAGACCATGTAAGCAATGGTGACATAAACAACAAGACAGGAGGAATGGGAGGGTGGGGGAAAGAAGGGTGGGCATGCACTTTAGTCATCTTTCAAAGCAGAACTGAACTGGTATCACTCAAGGCAGCTGGCAAACATATTTCATAGTTTCCTCCTAACTTTACAGGGATTGAATGGCGACTATAGCTTCTCCCCAGTCAATCCTTCCTCCTGAGCACCTGCCTAACCCACATGGCAGGGAGTGGACAGAGGGACACTACTTCCTGCTCATGGGCCAGCCCTACTGCAGGAACTGCCACTTGGGAGGGGCCGGCCACTACGTACTCTGGGACTATGGTTACCACTGGCTGGCCCATCCAGCCCAGGGAAGAAACATGCTGGGAACTCCAAGATAGAAGACACTAAGCTTAAATTCAGCAAATCCTTCATTATTAAATTAAATAAAATTTAAATGAGTACATTTTATTTTATTTATTTATTTTTTAACATCTTTATTGGAGTATAATTGCTTTACAATGGCGTGTTAGTTTCTGCTTTATAACAATCAGTTATACATATACATATGTCCCCATATCTCTTCCCTCTTGCGTCTCCCTCCCTCCCACCCTCCCAATCCCACCGCTCTAGGTGGTCACAGAGCACCAAGCTGATCTCCCTGTGCTATGCGGCTGCTTCCCGCTAGCTATCTATTTTACGTTTGGTAGTGCATATATGTCCATGCCACTCTCTCACTTTGTCCCAGCTTACCCTTCCCCCTCCCCGTATCCTCAAGTCCATTCTCTAGTAGGTCTGTGTCTTTATTCCCGTCTTGCCCCTCGGTTCTTCATGACCATTTTTTTTTTTTTTTTAGATTCCATATATATGTGTTAGCATATGGTATTTGTTTTTCTCTTTCTGACTTACTTCATTCTGTATGACAGACTCTAGGTCCATACACCTCACTACAAATAACTCAATTTCATTTCTTTTTATGGCTGAGTAATATTCCAGCTCAATATCAAAAAAACAAACATCCCAATCCAAAAATGGGCAGAAGACCTAAATAGACATTTCTCCAAAGAAGATATACAGATTGCCAACAAACACATGAAAGAATGCTCAACATCATTAATCATTAGAGAAATGCAAATCAAAACTACAATGAGATATCATCTCACACCAGTCAGAATGGCCATCATCAAAAAATCTACACACAATAAATGCTGGAGAGGGTGTGGAGAAAAGGGAACCCTCTTGCACTGTTGGTGGGAATGTAAATTGATATAGCCACTATGGAGAACACTATGGAGGTTCCTTACAAAACTAAAAATAAAACTACCATACGACCCAGCAATCCCGCTACTGGGCATATACCCTGAGAAAACCATAATTCAAAAAGAGTCATGTACCAAAATGTTCATTGCAGCTCTATTTACAATAGCCAGGACATGGAAGCAACCTAAGTGTCCATCGACAGATGAATGGATAAAGAAGATGTGGCACATATATACAATGGAGTACATTTTATTTTAAATAGCACATACGACAGTCTAAAAAATGTAATAATCTCCAACATGATTAAGTGAGAATAAAGGAAACTGGAGAACAATGGACACTGTATGCTCCTATGTGTTTAAACATGAAAAAAGAAAAGATACATCCTTGGGCATCCACAGAATATTTCTAGAAAGGTACAGAGGAGCAATTAACAGCAGGGCCTCTTGAGAGAGGGACTGGGCCTGGCGTAAGAAAATGACTCACATTTTACTATATACTCTTGTTTTACTTGAATTCTGTTAGCCTGTGCACAAACTGGCCATCTCATTTTTTAAGAAAATTGAATAAGCAAAGGAGAAAGGGCAAAAACTAGTATGCCCCTATTTCTAAGGAGTAATACCTGCCCTCCCGCCTTTCTGTAGGGCTGGAGACAGGATGTGGCAAGTTCTGTATTAGTTTTGTCTTTCTAGATTTCAGTATTTCTTATGGAACGTGTTTTACAAAAAGTATCCCCAAAGCAAATGGTTTATGCTCAAAACACCAAGAGCAAAGTGCAGACCAACAGGTTCTCCTACCTCCCCTCCCCCTCCCCCCACACAGCAATTAAACTCATCAATAGTCTATTAAAAAATGAACATCGATGACACACACAGGACAAAGGTTTGAAGTATCCTCTGGTTTGCTCCCTAAAAAGGAAAATGCACAGTGAATTCCGATGGAAGTCCAAAGGGTCCAGACTGCCCTCTCCTGCTCCAGGCTGTTCTGTATCCCAGAACATCCCACAAACTCAGGAAGATGGTGCTGGTGCGACTCGCTCTGGAGCTCTCAGAGGGTCTCCAGGGTCTCTGTTTCCAGGGTGACCTCTCTCTGATCTCAACACAAGCACCTGTCCACCAGCCTCTGTGGTCCTCACAACAACCCCGTGAATGGAATGAGGCTCCCCCTCATTCCAGACGTGGGAACGGAGGCTCAGGGCAGTGAGACACCTCCCCAAGGTCCCCAGCGATGGGGCAGGTCTCTTCCCAACCCTGCTGAAAAGGAATGAACACCCAGTGGGTTAGGGCTCCGTCCTGAGGGGAGAGGAGCCTGGAGAGAAGCTGCAGAGAGCCAACAGGTACCCCTGGACCTGCTGTCACCTGCAGGGACGCAGAGGCTGGGAGACAACTGGACCCAGCCAGGGACTCACAGCAGGAGGCAGCACCATGGAAACAGAACACAGTGTGTCTGGCCCCAAAGCACAGCCTCTCCCACACCCATGCCCCCAGGGGGCCCAGGGATGGCGGTGTCCCACCCCCCACTGGCCTGGGCACTCAGGGGCTCCTCTGCAGGCACTTGGGTGCCTACAACCTCCCCTGTGGACTCTCTGGAAAGCAGAACATGTTGGGGATGCAGGACCCCACGGGAGTGGCTGGCCAGAGCAAGTGCAAGGCCAGCAGGTGGTCAGAGAAGGGGCCTGACCTGGACCCGCTCCACTCAGTGCCCTGAACGTGGGGGTCCATCCAGCAGACACTCATGGGCTAACCTGGGCCAAGTGCCTGGAAACAGCCTGGGGAGGATATGGCACAGCCCCAGGGAATGCGCACGCAGCCTCAGGCCTGCTGGGTCCCTCCGAAAAGTCCCACAGCCTGACCATGGCTGAGCCCTGCCTGCGTACAGCCCATGAGTCTAGCTCTAGCCTCCTGGGCTAGCAGCGAACGTCTGGGGGCCATTCTCCTCTGTGAACCACTGGGAACCACCTAACAGCTTCATGCAAATTCTGCATGTCTCCAAATGACTTAGGCTCTTTCTACATTTCCTTCAGGTTTTTATTCTTGCTTCTGAAAAGTAACTACAATAACAACAACAAAAACCTCAAAACAGGGCTTCCCTGGTGGCGCAGTGGTTGAGAATCTGCCTGCTAATGCAGGGGACACGGGTTCGGGCCCTGGTCTGGGAAGATCCCACATGCCGCGGAGCGGCTGGGCCCGTGAGCCACAGCTGCTGAGCCTGCGCGTCTGGAGCCTGTGCCCCGCAACGGGAGGGGCCGCGATGGTGGGGGGCCCGCGCACCGCGATGAAGAGTGGCCCCCGCTTGCCGTAACTAAAGAAAGCCCTCGCACGAACCGAAGACCCAACACAGTCAAAAATAAAGAAATAAATAAATAAAGTAGCTATAAAAAAAAAAAAAAAAAAAAAAACAAAAAAAAAACCTCAAAACAGTTTCTTACATTTGTATAGTCTTAATTTACAAAGTACAGCCTCATACCTAGATGAAGAAACCCAGCCTGGACTTGTGAAGGGCTCTGCCTCCCTGGAGAATGTGCCTGGGCCGTGGAGGCCCCCACCCCACCTGTCCACTATGGAGGAACCGTGGCTCCTGCCTGGCTATGCTCTGCCGACGTGATGCCTCACGTGCAGACTCCCCTCCAGCCTGGTAGCTGCCCAGAGATCATGCAGCGCCCCAGTTTTCCTTATGTCACTCAGGCTCAGCCTGGGCCAGCACCCGGGACCCTCGGGGAAGGTCTGTTGCTGGGGCGACCAAACGTCCATGCAAGAGGTGCTTTCTCATGCCTTTGCCCACTGGTCCATGAATACCACCAGGAATTCGGGGCAAAATGTCACTGCCCGTCTCTTGGGCAACACAACGAACTGATGGGAAGAACATGAGGAACCTGGTCTTCTGTGCTGCAGGCTTGGCAGCTCTGTGAATTTAGACAGGTTGTTTCATCACGCTGGGGAGTGGATGGCCAACACGACCTCCTGCTCGGAAAATGTCTCTGCTTCTCTCTTCCTCCCTGTTAGGAAGAGTGTGACAGGAAGAAAGCACACTTTGGGGTTGGGGAAGAGGGGTCTGGGTCTCCAGACTGCTCCAAACACACCCTCAAGCACTAGACTCTCCCTCTCTCTGGTGCCCTGGGCATCGCCTTACCCAGAGGGTAAAGAGTGATTGCAAGTCTGTTCTCAGTAATGCCCACCCTCACCTCCTTCTAGGGACCCACACCTGGCCTCATCCAGAGCTTGGTGGGGTGGGGAGGGGAAGGACCACAGACCTTCCATTCTCATAAAGGGCTGTTCTGCCGAGGCAGCAGTGTTGAATCGTGAACCCCCACTTTTATCATCACGTGTACAGTGGTTCGGTTCCTTCTTGGGCAACTTTTGCAGCAGAGAGAACACCGAGAGGGGACATTGACAGAGAAGGTTAATTAATTACTTAAAAGAAAAAAATTTCTTAGCAGTACTTTATCCAGAAAGCATCGTTTTCCCACTCAATACCTGTCCATCACGGCGTCATGGTTCTGCTCTGTTAGGCGAAGTCGGGTAGATCTTATCCTCTTGCCAAACTGAAATAACAGGGAGGCAGGTGGGAAGGGATCTTGCTCAGGGGTGAGGTTTGAGGGGTCCAGCAGCCCCCTGAGGACTCTCCAGAGCAGAAGGACGAGCCCAGGAGAGAGGCGTGGCAGGGAGCAGGAGGGCAGTGCTGGTCAGGGGGCCAGAGTGGGCCACACAGTCGTCAGGGTGCGGAGGGAGGCCTACAGGAAGCATTAGCCCCAGGGGTCCCACGCCCCGGCTGAGCGTGGATGATGCAGACTGCTTCTTTCTTCAAGGCCCCTCCGCAACCCCAGATGGGGAAAGGGGAGGTGGGGAGGAGGGTTTTTAAAAATCCGGAATACAGTCATTTGCCTTATCAAATAGATGTAGCTAATATTCCCTAAGACTGCATACAGTGTCTGCGACACATATACGGAAAAGGTGAAACTACACCTCCCCAGAGAACGGACACTCTGTGGTGTGTCACATCATGGTGAATCGGTAAATAATGCAGGCTTTTTTTATTCTGCACGCTGCCAAACTGGGGGCTCAAGTCTGAAAATGTGTCAGATCTGACATGAGCCACATTCTCAACTATAACACTTTTGAGCTCATGGGAGCTAAACAATTCTAGAAAGAATAATTAAATTTCTGATTTTAGTTCCCACAGGAGTAGGAACTGCATTTCACAAACACGTGTGGAGAGCCTGTTCTGAACACGGGGTCACAGCACAGCCTTCTCCTCGCAGCCTCACGGTCAGAAGGAGGGATGCTGACCACACAATCCATTTCTAATTATAAATCCTTCTTAAAATGCTCTGTATCCTCCTCAGCTTGAAAAATGGATACAAATATTTTTAAGAGACGCCTAATTTCCCCTAGCTGTTCTCTCCCAGCAATGAGTGGGGCTTTCTTTCCCCTGATTAGTCAGCACTTGGAGAGAAGGAGGGAATTACTGGGCACAGAATCATGGACTTGAATGAGACATCAGAGGTCAGGCGGCTACCTGTCTCCACCTCACCTGTGAAACAGAGGACTAGAAAGGTGCCCAAGGTGGGGGCCTGGGCCAGAGGCTGGGAGTCTCCCCCAGCAGGCCCAGCCCGGCCTTCAGCCCGCAGGGGCCACACACACATACTCCTCCATGGCCACGGCCACGTTTCCCGCCTGGACCTCCGGTCACCCCACGGACTAGTACAGGCAGACCTCCTTTCATTGCACTTTGCTTCACTGCGCTTCGCAGATGCTGCATTTTTTACAACCTGAAGGTTTGTGGCAACCCTGCAGATACCTGTCAGATAATGGTTAGCATTTTTTAGCCACAAAGTATTTTTGAATTAAGGTATATGTATTTTGTAGACATAATGCTATTGCACACTTAATAGACTACAGGATGGTGTAAACATAACTTCTATATGCACTGGGAAACCAAAAAAATTCATGTGACTCGCTTCATTGTGGTGTCTGCAACCTCCAAAGTAGCTCCTAATTTAAATGCAGCAACACAGCATCTTCTAAAAAACCGCTAACATGAAGCAGTGGAATTTCTTGCCTGTATCACCCCTCCCGAGCCCCAGAAGCCTTACGCGCCGCGCCCTATGTGATAATGCATTTCTGAACACAGTGCCCTCCAGACTGTTCATGGGGTAAGTGAACTTGGGTGGAAGAAACCTTAGGAAACGCTGTCAGCCTCGGCCAGTGAGGGCAGATGACCCCGGGGAGATGGAGGCTGACTGCACACGGCAGGCCTGACAACCGGAGTCCTCCAGCCACTTCCAACTAGGGGGCCCTTAGGGCCCAGTTCACAGCACCTCAGACCAGACAGACTGTATAAACGGAATAATCAAGAGACGTGGATATGAAGTGCAACCCATCCCTGCAAGTCCAGGGCACAGGCTCCCAAGAGATCCAGTGCAGCCTTTCAATTTGCCTACCGATAACTGTGCAGACACGGTACCATGTGAAACAGTCAGCCACAGAGCTTTCACGTGACCTAATAAGTGACGGGGCTTGCAAAAGAGCCACTTCCTCCCGTGGGGCCTGCGTCGTCCCTCAGGAGGCACAGAGACTTCTCTGCCCTGCACCACATTTAACACCGATGACAAGGGATGCTCCTTGGTCTCACAGCCCAGAGACCTGCTCCAAGCACGGCAGCAGGCCCTGCCAGGGGGTTTGCTCAGGGTGGGGAGAGTGGTGCGGACACCAGGCCGGCCAACACCTCCCCCAAGGGTAAATGCCAAGACCGCCCATGCTGGCGGGTCCTCAGGCCATGGTCACTGACCCTCACTGACATGGGACTGGCAGGACCCCACCTTTGGAATCCTTTTCTCTTTCCTCTCCTTCACCCCCTAGTTTTCCATTTAAAAGACTAATCTTTCATCAACTCTAAGAGTAAGAAAGTGTGTTCTGTAACAATCCATCCAATGAGCCCTGGGGGGCCTGCTATTCACATGCCCAGCAGCACCCAAGAGGTAGGAGATGCAGCCCAATTCTCAGGAGGTCTGGCATCTATTCTGACTTGGAGGAACTTCCTTTAGCCTGTTTTAACAGAACTGGCTGACAATTCCAGATAAACAACAAGAATCACTAGGCCAAAGAAGGCCCTCCATCTTTCTTACCCATGCCTCCTTCCTCAACAAAAAAAAGTTAAAGCAAGTTCACTGAAGCTAGGACTTGAATCAAGTGCAAACTGTAAATCCATCAACTGAGAAAACTAAGGGAGAGAAACGGGCTCGTGGTTAAGTGAGGTGGGCACACTCTGCCTCCAGTTCCTTTTATTGGAACGACTGATCTCTTTAGAATTGAAGGACTCACTGCACCCTCTCTCACCTGCTCCTCCCCGCAAACCTACACGAAGCCAGAGCAGAGATTCTCCTCTTGGGAGGCCACCTGGGACTGCACCCAGGGTCACACAGCTGTTCACCCCGTCCAAGTTGGCTGGCAACTCATCCATTTTTTTTTTCTGCTCAGGGATGATTCTTTCAAGAGACAGCATGATATTATTCAAAAGACTGGTAAAACACACTCCAATGAATA
The DNA here is from genome assembly GCF_949987535.1 of Balaenoptera acutorostrata. Lineage (NCBI taxonomy): Eukaryota > Metazoa > Chordata > Mammalia > Artiodactyla > Balaenopteridae > Balaenoptera > Balaenoptera acutorostrata. The sequence continues at coordinate 59,195,665 of NC_080066.1, read as the reverse complement.
CATTTTAAAAAGAAAAAGTGTGCAACTAGAGATTATCATACTAAGTGAAGTAAGTCAGAAAGAGAAAGACAAATACCGTATGATTATCCCTTATACATGGAATCTAAGATATGACACAAATGAACCTATCTATGAAACAGAAATGGAATCACGTACATAGAGAACAGGCTGGTGGTTGCCAAGGGGGAGGGTTGGGGGAGGGATGGAGTGGGAGGTTGGGTTGGCAGATGCAAACTACTATATATAGAATGGATAAACAACAAGGTTCTACTGTATAGCACAGGGAACTATATTCAATATCCTATGATAAACCATAATGGAAAAGAATATAAAAAAAAGAATGTGTATATATACATATATATGTATAAATTGAATCACTTTGCTGTACAGCAGTAATTAACACATTGTAAATCAATTATACTTCAATTTAAAAAAATAAAAAGTGAACAATACATACCTTGTTCAACAATTTTTTTTAAAGGCATGAAAAACTACACATGCAAATGTGCTGCCCCATATTTCAATAATACACACATTCTCCAAGCTTCAAATAATCATTACAGTAACTGTGGGGAAATGGAATGGAACGTGGTCTTTGGACACCCAATATGAATAGGTACTGACTCAGTCTTGGGACGTGGGGTGGGCTTCGGGGCAGCAGGCACATCACATCCTAGGACACAGTCCCTCGTGTGGTCTCTTCCACAGTCCAGACATGCCAGGGCAGCTCCAAGCTTCCTATAATATCCAGGGGAGGGGGACTTCCCTGGTGGTCCGGTGGATAAGACTCTGTGCTCCCAATGCAGGGGGCCCGGGTTCGATCCCTGGTTGGGGATCCTGCAGGCATGCCGCAAATAAGAGTCCATATGCCGCAACTAAGAAGACCACATGCCACAACTAAAAAAGAGCCTGCATGCCGCAACACGGATCCTGCGTGCCGCAACTAAGACCCGGCACACCATAAATAAATAAATAAATAAATATTTTAAAAAATATCCAGGGGAGCCCCATGTCATAGACAATTCTAAAATGGAACCACAGAGATAATCCGGGTAAATCACGGGTGTGTCAGCCCCAGGGGCAGCAAAGCTGGAGTCTTCACAGCGGTAGCAGGGCTCAAGGTGGCAGGGGCAGCACCAGGACATCCACTCCTAAACTCACCTCAGTAACTGAGAAACTGAATCTCACAGAGGGATGGGTTGGTGGTCTGTTCACACCCATCCCTAGCATCATGTGAAACTCTGCTGATCTAATAAAACAATTGAATGAAACACCGAGCAGAAAAGAAAATGAATTTCAGCGGTCTCCTTTTAAATTTCCTAAAAGTCAATACTGCATGTTACGCATGCATATTCACTCAGACATCAAATATCCATCACACTTATAAGGAAAACTATGGAAGAATAAACTAAGTTCAAACAGAAAATAGTTCCTTGCAAGGAGAAACTCAAGATCTTTCAAACCCAGAAAATGAGTTTACTTTAGACTTATCTACTTAAAGCAAGAGAGATGTATTTAAAACTTGCATTAGCGTGAATGTACATTTGACTTCTCAGAACGTGAGATGGTGGATAGCAGAAATCTAATAGCAAGCACTAGGGGTCTGTGGGATCCGGCAATTTTACTAGATAAGGCCTTGGAGACATGGGAGGTTAACTTTCTCCTTTTCTCACGAGTGGCCTAGAGCATGACGGGACCATGCCTCATCCATGGTGGCCGGCTGTGGCCGATGCAGGAGGAAATGCAGGGTCTACTCCCTCTTAATCCCAGTCTTTACCAGAGCCCTCCCTCCCACCACGAGATACTGTGTGTAAACCAGCCAGCTAAATACACCTCGAGAACATGGGCAGGTAATATAGCAGCATTAGCCTCTCTCTCATTTTTAGAATTTGAAAGACTTGTTTTCAACCCATATACCCATTTTGTTACTATGAATGGTAAGGAACTCCACCCCCAAAGAGTAGAAAAGGCAGTTCCTTCCTGGCCTGCTTTGTCACATCTGTCACATCTGTGTCTTGGTCTGACACACAGACTGCTTGGGGGATGCAGCAGTCTGCCAAGGGCAAACGAAACTCTGCTTCCAAGTTTCAAGGGTAAAATATTTTCAAATTAGATATACCATAAAAAGGAACCAGCATGTTTTGCTTCCTTTCAAATGCCTATGGATCTCAGGATTCCCCCTGAGTAGGATATTCTGTGCTCCTCCTCAGGGATGGACAGATTCCAAAAGGATCAGGTACCACCTGTCTTTTAATTGAGTGGCACTTCCCCTGTAGCCATTTAAAGTGCTCCAAGAGAGGCACAAAGCTGGAAAACAATTTCCATTTGCCCCTTTGAAATCAATAGTTCGATTTACACGCATTTTCAACAGAATAAGAAGTATAAAGAAATATCCAGTCATAGCATTTGGACAGTTGTCTAGTAGAAGACTTATTCCCTTCAAGGTGTGATCTCTCCCTTCAGCATCTGGGCTCCACAAGGAACCTGGGGAGGACACCATAACTAGACCCCTTGACGGTCATCCAAGCCCTGGGACACACACACCTCCCCCTCACCTTGGCAAGACAACCCTCCCCGCAGGAGCTCGCCTCTCTAGACTCACTAGGAACTTTCTGATGAATAACATGGCACACGCTTAAAATCAGATTAAGCACATTTAAGTGAAAAGCACAGTTGCCTCTTTTCTCCCGTTTTCATTTTCTTCAGGTAAAGACACACAGAGGGATTAAACATTTGCTTTTCTCCATCAGAGAAACCCTGAGGCCAATAACCCTAGCAAGGCAGGCAAATAAACCCCCTGGGAGGTGCCACTGACAGAGTCCCGGGGTTTAAGTCAGTAGCTGTGAAACCCAAAAGAAAGCATTACTGGGGGATGGTGGGCATTTCCACTGGCTATCCTGGCTGGCACCATCACGCCCTCACCAGGACCAAGATGTAGGCAGGAGTTCCATGAGGCCAAGTCGCTCCTCCCCAAGCCAACACTCTCCCTTCTGTGGTCTGAGGAGGCATTGAATCCTCCGACTAGGACCGACCATCACTCTCCAAAGACATGGAGCCATTAAAGCATTCTCTATGCCCCACGGAGGGAGACCCATTCTGGAAGCCACAACCTCTGGCTATTCAAAGCATGTGCTTCCTTCAGTGTCCATTCCTTGGGGGATGGGCACACGGAGACGCGGGGCACACACGCACACACCCCCGGTTTGGGGATCCTTCATCCTTTCCCAAGGTGGCTCAGGTAGAAGACCGCCAAGATGCATTTAGCACGCCCCCTGCTGGCCCCTCGGGAGCTGACTCAGCCTTTATTCTCTGGGCCTAAGACAGGAATTAAATGACCTTAACACCCAAAGGGAACAAAAAGAAAAGCCAAGGCAATTTCGGCTTCCCAGAATCAGAAAATGTGATGTTCTAACCATAAAAAGGGGATGAAGAGGCTTTAAAGTAAGGGTTTTTGAAATGTTTTAGGAAATCAGTGGTTACTATCTCAAGATTTAGTGAGAACACTTGAATTTGTATTTTCACGAGTACTACAGTGAGTTAAATCAAAAACACTATAATGAATACTTTCACAGGTCTACAAGTGAAAAGGATATGTGGCCAGAGTTCATAGCTTAGAGCCTTAAAAACCAATTTTCATAGGATTGACGCTAATTCAATTACAGAAAAAATCTCGGCAATGACTTAAGAGGTCAAGTAGCAACTGTTATGCAGCAGGGGCAAAGTCGCCAAAAAGAGGAAAAGATGCACATTTGGAGACAATTCTACTACAAGCCTTCCTGTCTCATGCAGCCTTGCCACTGTGAATAAATCTGGCACCTCAGGAGGTGACAGGCCATGCACATACGGCTGCTTCAGAGGGACATGCCCCTCCCCTTCTCCACAACGGGAGAACAGACAGTTCAGCTTTCTGGTGACTTTCGTGCTGGCCTCCACCAGGGCTGAGAGCCTCCGCACAGGACTCAGGCTGAGACCCACACAAGGCAAGACTCCATAATGCAATGGTTTCCATCTACTGCCACCCTGAATGCCAAGGCCTAAGGTGAAGCCCTGCTTCCCCGTTTTCTTCCCACCAATCCAGGGTTTTTGAAAGCTTATCTTCCTGACCAGACTCAAACTTTTGCATGGCCTGTGATATTAAATTCCTTACAGACCCAATATGACCACACTAATAATTTAAGCCATGCTTCTTTGAACCAATGAGGAAGAGTCATTAATTATTAAAAACACGAATGTCAATATTTTTGTCCCTTACTGAATATCCTTTTGATATGGTAGGCTTAAGTAGATATACAGACTGTCTTGGGAACTTGCTTACTTCTGTTCTCATCACAGTCAGTACTAATGGAATACTCACACACACAATAAGGCTGGCACGCTGCTCGAATTTAGGGGGAGAAATTTCCCCATAACTTTGTATGCCATACAGGTAGGTCCCAGCCTCTGCACTCTCAACCCTCTTCAGATGATAAGCTGGCCTTCAACCTGATGGGCCGCACAGCTGCTACAGTAAGGAAAGGAAAGGCAGCGAGGGCCCCAGAGAAGCTGTCACCCCTTTCTCCAGGGCAAGCTGCTCCCAGGCCCATCCTAGTTGGGGGGGGAGGGGGGCAGAGAGAGGAGGTGATGGAGAGGAAGCAGACCCGCAGATTTTCCTGAAGCAATCAAGGCCCTTGAAGATCTAGGCCACACTGTCTACCTTTTCCTGAACACATCATCTGCCACCTCGAATATAATGTCTTTTAAAATTTTTCATCTCACGGCTCACTTTCAATCATAAAGATAAAGCCAGGCAATAACCACGTAAGTGTCATGCATGACTTTCCTCTGGATCCTTGTGATGTGGATGAAGTGATTCCCAGATCCGTGGGGATCTAACAAGTTTCCCTCCAGGCACTCTCGAATCTATTCATTCTCAAGCCAAGAAATAAAAATAAAAACCGTTTTCACCTGTGTAAGGCTGGCGAGTTCACAGAGCAGAGGGAAATCTATTTTGTGGCAGAGTCTCAAAAGACTGCAAGAGCTGCACGGGAGGAGGGTGCACTTGGGTGGTTGTGTCCAATGAAGGAAAGTTTTTGTTAATGATGACATCACTGACATCTCCCGAATTTAAAGGAGCACTTAGAGCACAGCAGATGCGATCTCCCCCACCTCCAGTGAGAAGATACCAGGGAAGGCCTCCGGGTTCACAGCCAAATGGCATTAACGGTTCGCCCGCTGTCCAGACAAACCCAGTGGAACGAGCGAGCAGCGTACCGGGCCGCGGTGGCCCACGCAGCCGGGGCACCCGGCCGGCGGCCTCACGAGCTGCTGCCGGGCCGTGGCCGGGCGTCCGCTGGCGCCCCGGGACTCCGGCGCGCTCACACGGACCGAGGGGCCGGTGTCCCCGCGCCCGTCATCACGTTCCAGTGCATATGGCTCAGGGGCCCGGAGGAGACACCGTCAGCGACCCAGCGAGAGCGCCGCGCCCTGCCCCGAGACCCGCGCCGGGCCGGAGCCGGTGGCCGCGGCGCCCGCGGGGTCCAGAGACGAGCCCGCAATGCAGACGCGCCGGCGAGCCCCGCGCCGAGCCCGCGACCCCCGCGCCCTCGCGGCCCGGTACAGGGGCTGCCCGGCCTCTGCGCCCACCTGCTCCGCCGCAAAGCCGCGGAGGCATCCGGCGCCGCGCTGGGACTGACCGCGCACCTACCGGGACCGCGGCCCCGGCCCCACCGCCGCCGGCAGCACCGCGGCCAGCGCCGTCTCACCTGCCGCGCCGTGCCGCTCCGCTCGGCCAGCCCGCAGCGCCTCAGTCACCGCTACCCGACTTCCATTTTCTCTCGCTTTAAGGAAAATCGGATCAGCTGTTTCTCGCGCTCCGGCTCCGCGGCCCCCTCCCCAGCTGCCGCTCGCGGTCCGGGGGCCTCTCCACCCCCGCCTCCTCCCGCGCTCCGCTCCGCCCCTCGCGCCCCTCCGCTCCGCCCGCGGCCGCGCGCGCCCCCTGACGTCACCGGCCGCAGCCGCGCCCCGCCCCCTTCCCGCGTGGACGTGCGCGCACCCCGCCCCCGCCCTGCCGGCCGGCTCCGAGCGCGCGTGCTCGCGGCCACCACTCGAGCAGAGAGCCGGACTCCGGGGAGAGTGCGGGGCACCCCTCGCTCGCGTACCCGCGCCCGCGGTAGCTCTTCCAGGTGCCCCTTGGCACCTGCCTCCGGGACTGCAGGAGACGCTGCTTAAATAACCTTCCTTTGCCTGTCTGCCTGCCTCGCACTGTCTGCGCCCACCTTCATCATTTCTTGCTTTCTGCTCACGCTTTCTTCCTCAGCATCCCAAACTTTCTCCCACCCATCCTGTCTCGGCTCCATTCCCGAGACCTGCTTCGGGGCCAGTGCATCACATCTCATCTGAAGCTGCTCCCTTTGCCTCTGAAACCGGTTCTCTGACCTTTCCCCATTTCTTGCCTTCCTCTTAAAAGTATTTTCACACCACAGCTTCGGACGGCTCCTCTCTCTGATGCCAAGGCCGGCCCACTGCCTTCTGCCCACTCTCACATCACCTTCTCGGTGTAACCACGCCCCCCCTTCCAAATAATATTACAAGTTACTAATGCCATCCTCATGCATTTCTTGACAATCGTTGTTTCACTCTTAGTTTAGGACTTCTTGCTTGGTTTTTAACATTATGCGCCCGTATCTGTAAATTACTAAATATATCATTTTTAGTAATTTATTTGACTTCTTAAATTAATATACAGTAAAATTGACTTTTTATTTTCTTGGATATACAGCACTGTGAGTTTTCAAACACCAGTTTGGATGCGTGTAACCACTAGCACAATTAGGATACATCATCCCAAGAACTCCCTCTTGTTGCCCTTCTATAGCCACACCCTCCCCAAACCCTAATATGTTCTGACATATGGCAACCACTGATATATTGTCCATTGCTGTAGTTTTGTCTTTTCGAGAATGTTATACACATAGAATTATGCAACATGCAGCATTTTGAAACTGACTTTATTCATTCACCATTATGCCTTTGAGATTCACCCATGTTTATCGATAGTTCTTTTTATTATTGGATGCTATCCCATTATTTGTACCGCGTTTTGTTTATTCATCCATTGAAGGTTTCCTCTTTGGGCAGTTGTGAATAGGTGTTCTACAAACAGTTGCATGCAGAGCTTTGTATGGACAAGTTTTCAAATCAGGTGAGTAAACACCTTGGAGTACCAATGCTAGGTCTTTTGGTAAACTTGTTTATCGTTATAGGAACCCTAAAAACAGTTTTCCAGAGTGTTTACACATTTTCATAACCACCAGCAATGTATGAGAGTCCCACTTTCCTGAATCCTTGCCAGCACTTGGTACTTGCTGTATATTAGGTATTCTCATAGGTGTGGAGAGATTTAATTGTTGCTTTAATTTTCAGTTCCCTAATGGAAAATAATGTGGGGCATCGTTTCACTTGCTTATTTGCTACCTGGTTATCTTCTTTGGTGACATGTTTGTTCACATCTTTTGCCCATTTTTAAATTGATTCTTTTCTTATTATTGAGTTTTAAGAGTTCTTTGTATATTTTGGATAGAAGTACTTTATATGATATATTTTGCAAATATTTACTGTCAGTGTGAGGCTTGTCTTTTCTTTCTCATGTCAGTGTCTTTTGCAGAGCAGAAGTTTTTAACTTTAATAAGGTCTAACTTGGCATTTGTTTTTCTTTTAGAGATCATACATTTGGTATTATATCTAAATGTATCACCAAACTGTAGGTCACATAGATTTAAGTCTATGTTTTCTTCTTGAAGTTTTATAGTTTTACATTTTACATTTAGGTCCATGATCCGTCTTTATTTAATGTTGGTGTAAGGTCTGTGTGTGTCAATTTTCTTTCTTTTTTTTTTGCATGTGAATGTTCAGTTGTTCCAGCATCATTTGTTGAAAAAAAATCATTTCCCTGTTGAATTGCCTTTGCTCCTTTGTCAAAGATCAGTTGACTATATTTGTGTTGGTCTATTCTATTGCACTGATCCATGTATCCTTTCTTTGACCAATAATGTCACACTGTGTTGATTACTATAGCTTTGTAGTAAGTCTTGAAGTTTAGTAGTGTCATTCTTCTGACTTTTTTTTTTAGTATCATGTTTGCTATTCTGGTTCTTCTGCCTTTTCATATAAACTTTAGAATCAATTTGTAGGTAGCTACAAAATAGCTTGTTTGGATTTTGATTGGGATTCCACTGAATCTGTAGATCAAGTTTGGAAAAATTGACATGTTAACAATATTGAGTCATCCAGTCCATGAATATGAAATAACTATTTATTTAGATCTTCTTTGAATTTTTCAGCAATGTTTTATAGTTTTCTATATAAAAGTCCCACACATATTTTGTTAGAGTTACTTTTAAGTATTTTATTTTATGGAGCTATTGTAAATGATATTTTTTTTAGTTTCTAATTTCAGTAGTTCATTGCTGGAATATAGGAAAGCAGTTGGCTTTTGTATATTAACCTTATATCTTGCAACCTTGCTGTACTTGCTTCAGGAATATTTTTGAGCATTCTTTGGAATTTTCTACCAGAATATTGTCACTTACTAATAGAGACAGTTTTATTTCTTCCCTTCCTATCTGTATATGTTTTCTTATCTTACTGAACTAGCTAGGACTTCCAGTATTATGTGGACTAGGAGTGATAAAAGAGGACATGCTTACCTTGTTCCTGATTTTAGGAGGAAGCATCCAATTTCTCACCATTAAGTATGATGTTAGCTGTAGGATTTGCTTCATATTCTTTTTTTAAAAATTAATTAATTGGTTGATTGATCGATTGATTTTTGGCTGCATTGGGTCTTCGTTGCTGCATGCAGGCTTTCTCTAGTTGTGGCGAGCAGGGGCTACTCATCGTTGTGGTGCATGGGCTTCTCATTGCAGTGGCTTTTCTTGTTGCAGAACACAGGCTCTAGGAGCTCGGGCTTCAATAGTTGTGGCGTGCAGGCTCTCGAGCACAGGCTCAGTAGTTGTGGCGCACGGGCTTAGTTGCTCTGTGGCATGTGGGATCTTCCCGGACCAGGGCTCGAACCTGTGTCCCTTGCATTGGCAGGCGGATTCTTAACCACTGCGCCACCAGGGAAGCCCCACATTCTTTATTAAATTGAGAAAGTTTCTCTCTATTCCTAGGTTACTGAGGGTTTTTTAAAATGAATGGGTGTGAATTTTGTCAGATGCTTTTTCTGCATCTAATGATAGGATTGTGTGATTTTTTTTCTTCAGCCTGTTGATGTGATGGATTACTTGTCTGACTTTAGAACGTTGAGCATCCTTGCCTACCTGGGATAAATCCCACTTGGTCGTGGTTTATATTTGCTTTTATGCATGGTTGGATTCAGTCTTCTTGTTTTGATATTGGGGTAATGCTGGCTTCATAGAACAAGTTTATTTTTATTGATATAGGCCTGTTTACCTATTTGTTACCTGTTTGTTCTTGCATACTTTTTGATAGTTGTGTCTTTCAAAGAATTGATCCATTTCTTCAAAATATTCAAATTTGTAAGTATAGGGTTGTTTACTGTAATTCTTTATTTTTTTTCATGTTCATGAAGTCAGGAGGAATTAACCTTCTTTCATTTCTGATATTGATAAACTGTGTCCAATATCTTTTTTCTTAGTTAGCTTGGGACAGTTTTATAAATTTTAGTGATCTTTTCAAAGAATCAGCTTTAGGTTTTGTTAATTTTCTCTATTTTTCTGTTTTTAATTTCATTTATTTCTTCTCTCATTTTTATTATTTCTTTTTTTTCTTTTTCCTGCTTGCTTTAGGCTTAAATTGTTCTTCTCTCTCTAGTATACTAAGGTACAATAGAGCTTGTTGATTTTTTTTCTTTCTTCTTTTCCATTTAATGCCATAAATTTTGCTCTAAGCACTGCTTTTTGCTGCATACAACAAATTTTGATAAGCTGTGTTTCCATTTTTGTTTCATTCAATATATTTTAATTACACTTGAGAGTTCCTCTTTGACCCAAATATTTTTAGAAATATATTGTTTAGTTTCCAAGTAATTGGAGATTTTCAGCTACCTTTCTGGTTTTGATTTCTAGGTTAATTCATTTGTGGTCTAAGAACATACTGTGGGGCTTCCCTGGTGGCGCAGTGGTTGAGAATCTGCCTGCTAATGCAGGAGACACGGGTTCGAGCCCTGGTCTGGGAAGATCCCACATGCCACGGAGCAGCTGGGCCCGTGAGCCACAGCTGCTGAGCCTGCGCCTCTGGAGCCTGTGCCCCGCAACGGGAGGGGCCGCGATAGTGAAAGGCCCGCGCACCGCGATGAAGAGCGGTCCCCGCACCGCGATGAAGAGTGGCCCCCACTTGCCGCAACTAGAGAAAGCCCTCGCACGAACCGAAGACCCAGCACAGCCAAAAATAAATAAATAAATAAATAAATAAATAAAATTTAAAAAAAAAAAAAAAAAAAAAAAAGAACATACTGTGTATGATTTCTACTTTTCTGTAATTTGTTAATGTATGTTTTATGGCCCAGAATGTGGTCTTTGTTGATGAATATTCCATGCGAGCTTGGGGAGAATGCATATTATGCTGTCTTGGATAGAGTATTTGTAAATGTCAGTTAGATAAAGGTGATTGACTGTGCTGTTCAGGCCAACTGCGTCCTTATTGATTTGCTGCCTATTTGAGCTATCAATTTTGGAAAGAGGACCTTTGAAGTCTCTAATTATAATAGTAGATGGGTCCATTTCCTTTTTCAGGTTTATCAGTTTTTGCCTCACATATTTTGATGCTCTGTTGTTAAGTGCAAACACATATAAGATTATTTTATCTTCCTGGAGAATTGGCCTCTTTGTGATTATGTAGTTTCCCCCTCCTTTATTCCTAATAATGTCCCTTGTCCTCAAATCTGTTTTGTCTGAAATTAATTTAGCTACTCCAGTTTTCTTTTGATTAGAGCTAGCATGGTATATCTTTCTTCACACTTTTACTTTATTTTAAATATTTATTCATTTATTTATTTATTTGGCTGCATAGGGTCTTAGTTGCGGCAGGCGGACTTCTAAGTTGCAGCTTGCCAGCTCCTTAGTTATGGCATGCAAACCCTTAGTTGTGGCATGCAAACCCTTAGTTGTGGCATGTATGTGGGATCTAGTTCCCCAACCAGGGATCGAACCCGGGCCCCCTGCATTGGGAGCACAGAGTCCTATCCAATGCTCCATCAGGGAAGTCCCACCTTTACTTTTAACCAAACAGACTTTGGTTTAATGTGGCCTTCTTGTAGACACAATGTAGTTGGGTTTTGTTTTGTTATCATTTTGGCAACATCTGTCTTTTTGTTTTTTTCTGTCTTCTAATTGATGTGCTTAAACCATTCATATTTAACATGATTATTGATACATTTGGATTAATATCAACCATGTTTGTAACGATTTTCTACTGGTTGCCTGTGGCTTATTTTTCTGCCCTCTCCAGTTTTAATTGAGCATTTTATATGATTCCACTTTATCTGTTCTCTTAGAGTATCAATTATACCTCTTTTAAGAATTTTTAGTTGTTGTTCTAGAATTTACAATATACCCTTTCACTAATTTATGTACACTTTCCAATAACAATATTCATCTTCACATGTAGTACTGACATCTTATAACCATGTGTTTCCAATCCCCACTCTCATTCCTTGTGATGTTGCTGTCATTCACTCACTTATCCATATGTGTAATTTCCTAATACTTTGTTACTAGTATTGCTTTAAATGGTTATCTTTTAGATCAATCAAGAATAAGAAAAATTAAAGATTTTATTATACTTTCATTAATTCCTTCTCCCGTACTCTTCCCTTCTTTTTGTAGATCCAAGTTTCTGACCTATGTAATCTTCCTTCTGTCTGAAAAAAACCTTTTAACATTTCCTGAAGGATAGGTCTGATGGTGAATTGCCTCAGCTTTTGTTTGCCTGAGAAAGTCTTTAATTTCTTCTTCCCTTTTTTATTGAAGTATAGTTGACTTACAATATTAAATTAGGTTCAGGTGTAAAACATAGTGATTCGATATTTTTATAGATTACATAACATACAAAGTTATTACAAAATGTTGACTATATTCCCGGTTCTGTACATTACATCCTTGTAACTTATTTGTTTTATAACTGGTAGTTTGTACCTCTTAATCCCCTTCATCTATTTTGCCCCCTCCCCACTCATCTCTTTTCTGGTAGCCACTAGTTTGTTCTCTGTATCTGTGAGTCTGTTTCTGTTTTGTTATATTTGCTCATTTATTTATTTTTTTAGATTCCACATATGAGTAAAAACATACAGTATTTGTCTTTCTATGTCTGACTTATTTCACTAAGTATAATACCTTCTAGGTCCATCCATGTTGTTGTAAGTGGCAAGATTTCTTTCTTTTTTATGGCAGAGTAATATTCCATTTTGTGTGTGCGTGTGTGTGTGTGTGTGTGTGTGTATCACATCTTCTTTATCCATTCACCTGTTGATGGGCACTTAGGTTCCTTCCATATCTTGGTTATTATAAATAATGCTGCTATGAACATTGGGATGCATGTATCTTTTTGAGTTAGTGTTTTTGTTTTCTTCAGATGAACACCCAGGAGTGGGATTGCTGGATAGTATGGTAGCTCTATTCTTAATTTTTTAAGGAACCTCCATATTGTTCTCCACAGTGGCTGCACCAATTTACATTCTCACCAACAGTGTACCGGGATTCCCTTTTCTCCACATCCTTGTCAACACTTGTTATTTCTTGTCTTTTCGATGATAGCCATTCTGAGGTGTGAGGTGATCTCCTTCACTCTTGAAGGATAACTTTTCTGGGTACAGAATTCTAGATTGGTTGTTTTTGTCTTTCAATCCAAAAAGCATTTCACTCCACTCTCTTCTTGCTTGCATGATTTATGAGAATTCTGCTGTAATTCTTATCCTTTATCCTTTTTCCTCTAAGGGTAACCATTACCCCTCAACAACCCTGGTATGGCTTCTTTCAAGATTTTCTCTTTTTTTGTATTTTGAAATTTGACTATGATATGTTTAGGTATAGGTTTTGTGTTGTGTTGTGTTGTTTTATCCTGTTTGTTGTTCTTTGAGCTACTTGGATCTATGGTTTGGTGTCTGTCATTAATTTTGTAAAGTTCTCAGGTGTTATTACTTCAACTATTTATTTTGCCCTTTCCTCTCTTTTTTCTACTGCTGGTATTCCAGTTACACATATGTTATGATTTTACAGTTATCTCACAGTTCTTAGATGTTCTATACTTATTTTTTCATTTATTTATCTTTTTGCTTTTAGTTTGGGAAGTTTCTGTTGATTTATACTCAAGCTCACTGATTTTTCTCTCAGTCATGTCAAGTCTACTGATGAACCCATCAAAGATATCTTCATTTCTGTTATAGTGGATTTTTAATTTCTGGCAGGTCCTTTTGTTTTTTTCTTAGAATGTCCATCTCACTGCTTACAGTATCCATGTATTCTTGCAGATTATCTATGTTTATTAGAGCCTGTATCAGTCAGGGTTCTTAAAAGAAATATATGCAGCTGGGAGAGAGAGAGAGAAAGATATCAACAAATTGGCTAATGCAATTGTGAGGGCTGGCAAGTATGAAATCTGTAGTGTAGTAGTGTAGACTGGTAGGCTGGAACACTTGATTAGGAGCTGATGCTGCAGTCTGAGACATAATTTCTTCTTCCTAAGGGAAACCTCAGTTTTGCTCTTAAGTCTTTTTTTTTAATTAATTAATTTATTTTTGGCTGTGTTGGGTCTTTGTTTCTGTGCGAGGGCTTTCTCCAGCTGTGGCAAGTGGGGGCCACTCTTCATCGCGGTGCGTGGGCCTCTCACTATCGCGGCCTCTCTTGTTGCGGAGCACAGGCTCCAGACGCGCAGGCTCAGTAATTGTGGCTCACGGGCCTAGTTGCTCCGCAGCATGTGGGATCTTCCCAGACCAGGGCTCGAACCCGTGTCCCCTGCATTGGCAGGCAGATTCTCAACCACTGCGCCACCAGGGAAGCCCCTCTTAAGTCTTTTTAATAGATTGGAGGAGGCCCATCCACATTTTCAAGGAAAATGTCCTTGACTTAAAGTCAATCGATTATAAAAGTTAGCTGCATCTACAAAATACTTTCACAGCAACACCTATATTAGTGTTTAATTGAATAACTGACTACTATAGCCTAGCCAACTTGATGTATAAAACTAACCATACAGAGCTCTTAAAATATTAATCATAATTATTTTAAATTATTTGATACTTCCAAAATCTATGCTATATTTGAGTCTGGTTCTACTGCTTGATTTACCTCTTCAGACTGTGTTTTTCTCATCTTTTATCATGCCTTGTAAATTTTTCTTTTTGGTGTAATCTTTTTTTTTTAACATCTTTATTGGAGTATAATTGCTTTACAATGGTGTGTTAGTTTCTGCTTTATAACAAAGTGAATCAGCTATACATATACATATATCCCCATATCTCCTCCCTCTTGTGTCTCCCTCCCACCCTCCCTATCCCACCCCTCTAGGTGGTCACAAAGCACTGAGCTGATCTCCCTGTGCTATGCAGCTTCTTCCCGCTAGCTATCTGTTTTACATTTGGTAGTGTATATATGTCCATGCCACTCTCTCACTTCGTCTCAGCTTACCCTTCCCCTTCCCCGTGGTCTCAAATCCATTCTCTACGTCTGCATCTTTATCCCTGTCCAGCCCCTAGGTTCTTCAAAACCATTTGGTTTTTTTTAGATTCCATATATATGTGTTAGCATACGGTATTTGTTTTTCTCTTTCTGACTTACTTCACTCTGTGTGACAGACTCTAGGTCCATCTACCTCACGACAAATAACTCAATTTTGTTTCTTTTAACGGCTGAGTAATATTCCATTGTATATATGTGCCACATCTTCTTTATCCATTCATCCGATGATGGATACTTAGGTTGCTTCCATGTCCTGGCTATTGTAAATAGAGCTGCAATGAACATTGTGGTGTGTGACTCTTTTTGAATTATTATGCCTTGTAAATTTTTACTGAAATCTAGACATATTGTATTGGGTAATGGGAACTGGGGTAAATAGCCCTGTAGAGTGAGGACTGATGTTAATGTGGCTAAGATTGGGGCATTGTTTTATGTTTGTTGTAGGTACCAGAGGCTTCAACTTCCTCTATTAGCTTTATTTTGTCTCCTCTCTTAACTTTGGGGCCCCCTAAGTATCCCTCCTCAGAAAGAGTCTGTGTTGTACAGCTCTTTTGTCTGTAATCCACTGTTGGTATCCTGAAATCCTGTCAGTGTGGTGGTAAGGTGTGGGTGAGGGTCAGTGTTCTACAATCTTCAAATTATATCAATTCTTTTAGTAGACCCACGTCTCTTCCCTGTGACCTTAACAAGCGTTTCTTCTTGTATAGGTTCCCCTCCCCCCCACCCCTTCCCCTGAGTGAAACAGGCAGGCTAGAGGGGGCTGCATTGAGAGGACTATCATTTTCCATGGTTCTGGGATAAGGTCGTGATAAAATATTTCCCCCCTGAAAAGTAGGTCTTTTTTATGGAGAAAGTTCTGTGTATGTTTCACAAAGATTATTCTTTTTCTCCAAAAGTGAATCTTCCTTGGATCTTTACTGTGAGAACCTGGCGAGTTTTCTTGAGGTAATGTCCATTATGTGTGGATGTCCACCTAAGATTCAGCCCCCAGGAGTTCCTCACTTTCTAGCTAGTCCCCATTCAGCCTCTAGCAATTTGTCAAAATTACCACCTAAGTGTTCCTACCAGTGTATGGCTCCAGGAGCTTCTCCAGGTGAACACATCTCAGGTGTGACTCTCTAGCTTCACCTGTCTTCCTATTTCTAGGTGACAGCTTGTCCTGCAACATGAGTTTTCTGATGGGTCCAGTAAAAGTCAGTGCTTTTCCGTTTGTCCAATTCTTCTTGTTGTAAAGACAACAATACTTGCCATCTTTTTGCATGTCAGAGCTCAAACCGGAAGTCTCCCTCTCATTGTGCTTGTAACACGTATTTCCCTAATGGTTAATGATGTTGAGCCACTTTTCATGGGCTTACTTCACATCCTTACATTCTTTTTGGTGAATTTTCTGTTCAAGTTTTAAACTCATTTTTATGAGATTATTTATTTTCTTACTGTTGAGTTTTGGGGGTTCTTTATAGATTCTGGATGCAAGTCCTTTATCAGATATATGATTTGAAAATATTTTCTCCCATTCTGCACCTTGTCTATTCATTGTATTAAGTTTTTTTTTTCATAAAGTAAACACTCAGTTTTGATGAAGTCCAATTTAGAAATTTTAATTTAATTTTATGGCTCATGCTCTTGGTAACACATCTAAGTACTCTTTTCCTAATTCCACATCACAAATATCTTCTTCTATGTTTTCTTCAAAAAGTGTTAGAGATTTACATTTTACATTTAGAGCTCTAATCCATTTTGAGTTAATTTTTTTGTAACAGGTGTGAGGATTAGGTGCAGGTGCTTTTTTTTTTTTGTCACATAGGTACCTAATTTTTTTTTTATTACATCACCATTTGTTGAAAAGTCTATCCTTTCTCCATTGAATTACCTTTGCACCTTTGTCAAATATCAATCATGTGGGTTTATTTATGGATTTTGCTTTCTGTTACATTGAACTAAGTATCTATCCCTTCACCGTTTTTACTGTAGTTATGTATTAATTTAAAAAATCAGATAGCGTGAGTCCAACTTTGTCCTTCTTTTTCAAAACATTTTTGGCTATACTCATTCTTCTGCCTTTCTATATAACTTTTAGAATCAAGCTTAGCTGTATTTTAAAAAGCTCTTGCCAGGCTTTTGATGGGAATGGAGTTAAATCTGTAGATCAGTCTGGGGAGAATTGATACCTTAAATACAGTTTCCCAGGAGAATTGATACCTTAAATACATAGTTTCCCAGTCAGTGTACAGAATAAGTCTCTCAGTCTCTCAGCTTTTTTTTTGACTGCAATGCGTGGCATGTGGGATCTCAGTTCCCCAACCAGGGATTAAACCCGTGCTCCCTGCAGTGGAAGTGTGGAGTCTTAACCACTGGACCACCAAGGAAGTCATGTCTCTCAATTTATTTATATCTTCTTTGATTGCTTTCACCAGTGTTTTGTAATTTTCAGCATTCAATCCTGCACATAGTTTGGTAGACTTCTTTGTGAGTATTTCATTTTTTAAAGGTATTATGAATTTCTAGAACTTTCCATTTTCATTGTTTATTGCTAGTATATAGAAATATGATTGATTTTTGTGGGTTGACCCTGCATTCTACAACCTTATTAGTTCATTTATTATTTCTCAGAGCTTCTTTTTGTAGATTCCATTAGATTTTCTATGTAGATAATATTCTGTTAATGGGAATGGTTTTCCTCTTCCTGCCTAATCCACATGCCATTTATTTATTTTTCTCACTTATTCCACTGTCAAGGACTTCCAGTGGGAGAGTGAATAAAAGAGGTTAATGTGGACATCCTTGCTTTGTTTTTGATCTTCAGAGCAAAAAAATTCATCTTTCTATTACTAAGTATGATGTTAGCTGAAGGCTTTTGTAGGTGCCCTTGGTGGTGGTAGGGGTTCTATTTTAATACTAGTTTGCTGAATGTTTGTCGCATGAGGGGTGTTGAATTTTGTCCAATGCTTCTTTTGCACCAATTCATAGGGTCATGTGGTTTTTCTTCATTAGTCTGTTAATATGGTGGATCAATTACATTGTCTATGTTTGAATATTGAACCAGCCTTGCATTCCCAGGATATATCCAGCTTTGTCATAATATTTTGTTCTTTTTTATATTTTGCTGGAATCAATTTGTCAGCATTTTGTTGAGGAATTCTGCATCTATCTTCATGAGGGATATTGTTTCCTTTTCTTGTACTATCTGACTAAATTTGGCATCAGAGTAATGTTAATCTCATAAAATGCTATATTTTCTGGAAGTAATTGTGTAGAATTTATGCTGTTTCTTCTTTAAACATTTGATACTTTCACTAGTGAAACCCTGTGTGCATGGGGTTTTCTTCTTCAAAGGTTTTTAACTACAAATTTAGGGTCTTTTAAAAATTAGATACTTGTGAAACTATTCAGGGGTTCATACACAACTTTATGAGTTTTCTCTCTTGATCTTTCTCCTCGCCACAATCTTCTCCTCTTTCAACTTCCTGGGGCCTTCTTTCTTGGTCTTCAAGCCAGAAAACTGGGACTCTAATTTCCTCTCTCTGCCATGCACTTCTCTGAACATCCTACCTGGAATCACACACCCACCTCTCTCTATCCCATGTAGAGTTTTATTTTTCTTCATAACACTGACCTCCACCTGATGTATTGTATGCTTCTCTTTATTTGATTATTATCAGTCGAGCCATCTAGCCTATGAATTCCATGAGAGCTGGCACAACTCTGTTTTGTTCACTGTAGTATCTCCAGTTCCTAGAAGAGTCCCTGGCACCTGGAAAACGAAGAGGTGCATAAGACATATTTGTTGAATGCAGAATGTTTTCATTATTGCACATATTTTTAAATGCTCCCTATCTCCTTTTCAAATATAACCTCCTGTCTATTACCAAGTCTTGGTATATTTAAAGGTGATAAATGAAGACATCAATGACAAATAGCATTATAAAATGAATACAGAATTGAAGTGGGAACTGTGACTTTAAAAAAAATAATAACTTTCCCCAGTATAGGCAAAATTATGATAATTTTCTATGAGACTCATTAATTATAGAGAGCATATAGCCATAAGCTAATATTATATATGAATGGGGTATTAGTTTCCTAGGGCTGCCCTAAAATATTACCAAAAACTAGGTGTCTTAAAACAACAAAAATTTATTCTTTAATAGTTCTGGAGGCAAGAAGTCTGAAATCAAGGTGTAAGTAGGGTTGGTTCTTTCTAGACACTCTGAGGGAGAAACTGTTCCATGCTTATCTCCTAGCTTCTGATGGCTGCCTGGTAATCTTTGGCATGCCTTGCTGCTATGGACCAAATATTTGTGTGCCCCGCCTCCCAAATTCATATGTTGAAGTCCTAAACAGCAATGTGATGGCTGAGGAGCCTTTGGAAGGTAATTACATCATGAGGGCAGGGCTCTTGTCTGATGGGACTAGTGCCCTTATGAGACCCCAGAGAGCTCGATCTCTGTTTCTCCCTGTGCACATGCACCAATGAAAGGCCATGTGAGCACACAGTGAGGAGTCAGCACTCTGCAAGCCAGGAAGAAGGCCCTCACCAGATCCTGAGCATGCTGACACCCTGACCTTGAACTTCTAGCCTCCAGGACCGTGAGAAAATAAATTTATGTTCTTTAAGCCATCCAGTCTATGAATTTTGGTATGGCAGCCCAAGCAGACTAATAAATTTGGCTTGTAGACACATCACTCCAGTCTCTGCCCTCTATCTTCACATGGCCTTGTTCTATGTCCATTCCCCTCTTTTATAAGGATCCTAGGCATTGCATTAGAGACCCACCCAGGTAACCCAGTATGATATCATCTTAGTAACTGCAACTTAATTTCATCTGCAAAGATCCTATTTCCAAAAAGGTTCATATTCACAGGTCAGGACTTAGACCCAGTATCTTTTGGGAAACACAGTTTAACCCACTTCAGGTGGAGTGGGAATAAATCATTTCTTGTGGGTGAAATCTTCTAGGAGGTAAGAGAACGAAACACATCCTCTCCCCATTCTTGATGTGTTGGAAGGGACAGAGCTGTGACCCTGCATCACAATCATCCTCAGAACAGGAGAGGTCATGCACAGATGCAACTGACAGCTGTGTCTTTGACCTTTTGACACTGATCACCCAATAAGAACTACCAGCTGAGCAGAGGAGACTGGGAAGAAGCCAGTCAGCATAGATTTGGAATCTCCCCAAATCCTCTGATAAAAACAAAGAACGAGATTGGGTCATTTGTAGAGATGTGGATGGACCTAGAGACTGTCATACAGAGTGAAGTAAGTCAGAAAGAGAAAAGCAAATATCGTATATTAACGCATATATGTGGAATCTAAGAAAATGGTACAGATGAACCTTGCAAGGCAGAAATAGAGACACAGATGTAGAGAACAAACATATGAACACCAAGGAGGGAAAGGGGTGGCGGTGGGATGAATTGGGAGATTGGGATTGACATATATACACTAATATGTATAAAATAGATAACTAATGAGAACCTGCTGTATAGCACAGGGAACTCCACTTCGCTGTACAGTAGAAACTAATACAACTTTGTGAACAACTCTACCCCAATAAAAAAAATAAAAATAAAAAAACTTAAAAACTAACTAACTAAATAAATCAAATAATAAACCGAAAACACTTATGTCAAAAATAAACCAATGTCAAAAAGGATGGAGACAAACCATCAAGAGATAATAGCCCAGTGCAGTTTTAGAAGCTATGTGAGGAAGTAAAAGAAAGACAAAGGAAGAACAAAGATGGCCTATGGGTTGAAGTAAATCCTTTCTATTTCTTTTTTACTGAGAGTGTTTATCATGCATGACTTTTAAAAAACAGTCTTATTGAGGTATGATTGACATACAATAAACTGAATGTACTTAAATACTACAATATGATAAGCTTCGACATTGCATATATTCAAGAAACCATCACCCATGATCAAGATAATGAATATTTCTATCACCCCCAAGTTTCCTTGTGACCCTTGGTGATCCTTTCTTCATGCTGTTCCCCACTCTTTTTTTTTTTTTTTAAAGGATTTTCTTATTTATTTATTTATTTATTTATTTATTTTTGACTGTGTTGGGTCTTCGGTTCGTGCGAGGGCTTTCTCCAGTTGCGGCAAGCGGGGGCCACTCTTCATCGCGGTGCGCGGGCCTTTCTCTATCGCGGTGCGCGGGCCTTTCTCTATCGCGGCCCCTCCCGTCGCGGGGCACAGGCTCCAGACGCGCAGGCTCAGCAATTGTGGCTCACGGGCCCAGCTGCTCCGTGGCATGTGGGATCTTCCCAGACCAGGGCTCGAACCCGTGTCCCCTGCATTAGCAGGCAGATTCTCAACCACTGCGCCACCAGGGAAGCCCCTGTTCCCCACTCTTACCCCTTTTCTTCCCAGGCAACCACTGGTCTGCTTTCTGATGTTGACATTAAAAAATAGTTTTTCTGCATTTATTGAAGTCATTTTTCTCCTATAATAGTATTTTTTTCTACTGTTAACCTATACGCTGTTAGATCTGTTTTACTAGTATTTTGTTAAGGATACTGGCATCCACATGCATGAATGAGATTGTCCTATACTCCTTCTTTCTCATGAGCTCCCTGGTTATACAAGATTCATAAGATGAGTTGGAGGATATCAGTTAGGATAGGCTGGGTTATACAGCATAACAAAGGAGGCTAAGAATCTCAGGGGGTTAAAAACAAACAACAGCTGTATATTTCTGGCTCTTGCTCCACGTGGAGGCATCTGTGCTCATCATAGGCACTCAGGGCCCATGTGAGCTCTATTCTGCGCCTCCACCATTACTGTGGAAGGCAGAGGGGAGCCTGGTGAGCCTTGCACTGGCTCAGTGCCACCTTCACTCACGTTTTATTGACCAAGGCAAGTCACACGGCCATGCCCAAATCCAAAGAGGCCAGGAAGGTGCAATATTACCATGTGGACAGCCCTAATCCATACTGCAGTCTACCTTCTGTCACCAAATACTCAGCTCTGTCTTCTTCCTACACGCAGAAGAGCCCATGCCTACCCTCCTCAGGAAAGACAACACAAATGCCTGTATAGTCATTATGTCCAGCTCAAGACCATTCTGAAATCTGCCTGGAAAGACTTACAAGGGCCATCTACTCTGAGCATGGGAAGTGACCGTCGATAAGGCTCTAATTTGGCCATTTGGGAGGGGAACCTCTCCAGTGTTCTCTATACCTCGTGTCCATCCTTTGCCAGGCTCTTTCTGTTCCATTATCAACCTGGCCACGTCTGAAATGGACATTGGAGAGTGTTCCTTCTTTGGCAGCTGAACATATTTTTAGACACCTTGGGGACCCAATGTATGTTTTAAGTCTTGGACAGTTGAAGGAGGATTTTTTAGTCTAGGCGCCTGGTTTTCTAAGAATTCAAGCCACATAAAGTCTATGTACTTCTGTGGTGGACATCTTCTGCTTGCCCTTCTAAACCCTCTCTATCTTTCCATCAGCTCCCTGTGCCTGGGGGGCCCATCTGCATCAAAGGCTTCCTTACTCTCTGGCTTCCATTTGGGTATGTCCAACTGGTAGCACTGGCAATAGATGAGAGGGAGGAAATTGAGTGAGGTGGGATGATACATTACCCTGTTTCATATCTGTGAGATTGCTAGAGGCTGACAAACTAGGATAATCTAGAGTAACTTCTAAGGTGGTAGAACTTGCATTCCAAGTACCTAGTCTCATTAGACTATTTGTATAGCATTCTTCTGAGCTCCAGGAAGTGTGGCCTTTGTTCATCTAGAACAATCTGAACAACATGAAATTGTTGCTTATTAAAGGTTTGACATAATATGCTTATTAAACCATATGGGGACTTTTTTTGGTTATTTGTTTAATTTTTATAGCTTTTTTATTGTGGTGTAATCTACATACAGTACAAATTACTGTACTGGTTCATACATGTATGGTTCAATAGGTTTTGCCAAGTGTATACACCCATTTAACTACAGCCCATCAAGATATAAAATATTTTCATCACTCTGGAAAATTCTTTTTTCTAATTCAAGATTTTACTTTTGCCCATCCTAGGTCTTTTGCATTTCTATAGAATTTGAGAATCAGCTTGTTAATTTCTACTAAAATGTCTGATGGGATTTTTATTGGAGGTGGCTTTGATTCTACAGATCACTTTGGATGAAAATTGTCATCCTAAATATATTGAATGTTCCAACCCATTAATATGATATATATTTACTTAAAGTCTTCTTTAATTTCTCTCAAAATGCTATGTAGTTTTCAGTGTATAGATTTTATACATATTTTGTTAAACTTATCCATAAGTATTATCTTTGACTATTCCTAACTATTGTAAATGGTATGTAAACATTAATTTTCCAATTGAGTTTTGCTTGCATAAATAATACACTTGATTTTGTATGTTGACTTTGTGTATTGCAACACACTAAATTCACTGAGATTTTTTTTCTTCTTTTTATGGATTCCTTAGGATTTTCTGCAAATGTGTTCATGTCTTTTGTGAGTAAAGGCAGTATTACTTTTTTATTTCCACTGTTTATAATTTTATTTCTTTTTCTTTTCTTAATTCACTGGCTTGGACATCCAGTATGATACTGAATTGAAGTGGTGAGCATATATTTTGCCTTTATCCAGCTTTTATGAAGACAGCATTTTTTACTCTCACCATTATATATGATGTTAGCTGTAGGTTTTTGTAGATGGCTTTTATTAAATTGGAAACGTTTTTTTTTTATTTTTACTTTGGTGATCATATTTTATTATAGTTATAAAATATTGTCAAATGTTTTGTCTGTATATATTATAATTTATGACTTTTTAGCCTTCTCATCAATGTTTCTTTATTTTTTAATTTTTAAAATTTTTATATTTTTTCTTTTAGTTTTATTGAGATATAATTGACGTACAGCACTGTATAAGTTTAAAGTGTAAAGCATAATGATGTCTAATATACATGATGAAATGATTATCACAATAAGTTTAGTGAACATCCATCATCTCATCTACAAAATTAAAGAAATGGAAAAACTTTTTCCTTGTGATGAGAACTTGTAGGACTTGCTCTCTTGACAACTTTCATCTATGACACACAGCAGTGTTAATTATATTTATCATGCTGTACATTGCATCCCTAGTACTTACTTATCTTATAATTGGAAGTTTGTACCTTTTACTGCCTTCATCCAATTCCTCCTCCCCCAACCCCCACCTCTGTTAACCACAAATCTGATCTCCATGAGCTTGTTTGTTTGTTTTTGAAGTATAATTGACCTACAACACTATGTTAGTTACTGTTACACAACATAATGATTACATATTTCCATACATTTCAAAATTATCTACTATGATAAAGCTTGTTATGATCTGTAACCGCACAAAGATATTACATAGTTATTGACTATATTCCCCACACTGTACATTTCATACCTGTGACTCATTTGTTCTGCAACTGGAAGTTTATACTTCTTAATCTCCCTCAACTGTTTCTTCCCTCCCTCCATCCCTCTCCCCTCTGGAAACCACCTATTTCTTCTCCGTATCTATAACTCCGTTTCTATTTTGTTGTTTGTTCATTTAGATTCCACATATGAGTGTAATCATATGGTATTTGTCTTTGTCTGACTTACATTGAAGGTCTTACATTGAAGTCTTTAATTCATTTTGAATTAATTCTTGTGCATGGTGTAAGAGAGTAGTTCAGTTTATTCTTTTGCATGTAGCTGTCTAGTTTTCCCAACACCATTATTGAAGAGGCTGTCTTTCCCCCATTGTATATTCTTGCCTCCCTTGTCATAGATTAATTGCCCATATAAGTATGGGTTCATTTCTGGGCTGTCTATTCTGTTCTGTTGATCTGTGTGTCTGCCTTTGTGCCAGTACCATACTGTTTTGATGACTGTAGCTTTGTAGTATAGTTTGAAATCAAGGATCATGATACCTCCAGCTTTGTTCTTCTTTCGCAAAATTGTTTTGGCAATTCGAGGTCTCTTATGTTTCCATAAAAATTTTAGAATTATTTGTTTTGGTGCTGTGAAAAATCCCATTGGTAATTTGATAGGGGTTGCATGAATCTGTAGATTGCCTTGGGTAGTATGGTCATTTTAATAATATTAATTCTTCCAATCCATTAACACAGTGTACCTTCCCATCTGTTTGTGTCATCTTCAATTTTGTTCATTTAGGGTTTTATAGTTTTCCAAGTACACGTCTTTTACCTCCTTAGTTAGAGTATTCCTAGGTATTTTATTCTTTTTGATGTCATTGTAAGTGGGATTGTTTTCTTAATTTTTCTTTCTGATAATTTGTTATTAGTGAATAAAAATGCAACAGATTTCTCTATATTAATTTTGTACCCTGCAACTTTACCCAGTTAATGAGTTCTAGTAGTTTTTTAGTACATTGACTTTTTTAAAGAGAAACCAACAATGCATTCCTGGGATACACCCTATTTGTTCATGACATACTTTTATATATTGGTAGGTTTGATTTCTCAGAGTTTTATTAAAGATTTTAGCATATTTGTTCTTTGTATTTGATCTGTAGTTTTCTTTCTTTCAATTTCCTTGTCTGGTTTGGTTTCAGGGTTATACTCACCCTATACAATGAAATAAGAAGTGTTTCCATTTTGTCTACTTTCTGTGTAAGATTTTTGTTATATCTCCCTTAATTAAGCATTCAATTTCTTTAACAGATATATGCAGGCTTTATAATTCTTGCTGTGTAATTTTTTAGTTGTACTTTACAAAGAATTTCATCTCAGTTGTTGAAATTTTTTTGTAAAACATTCTCATAATATTTCCTTATTATCTTTTTTATGTCCATAGGATCTGTAGTGATGTCCCTCTTTCCTTACTGATATTAATAATTTTTGTTTTTTCATTTTTTTTCGTCTTGATCTATCTTGCTGAGGTTACAATTTGATAAATCTTTTTAGAGAATTAGCTTTTTCCACTGTTTGTCAATTTTCTATTTTACTGATTTCTTATCATTATCATTTCCTTCCTTCTACCCAATATAGATTTTATTTACTCATTTTTTGTAGTTCACACAATACTTTATAGAACATAGATATTTAAATGTATACATATTCTTCTAAGCACATCCTTAGCTGCAATCCCCGCATTTGGATATATTGTGCTTTTGTTATCATTCACTTTAACTTCTGTTGTGAT
Source organism: Balaenoptera acutorostrata (assembly GCF_949987535.1). Lineage (NCBI taxonomy): Eukaryota > Metazoa > Chordata > Mammalia > Artiodactyla > Balaenopteridae > Balaenoptera > Balaenoptera acutorostrata. Next base: position 59,169,838 of record NC_080066.1, on the reverse strand, counting down.
TTCATTTTAGACAGATGAGTTACTTGAGTTCCCATACACTTCACATTCAGTTTCCCCTATTATTAACATCTCACATTAATATGGTCCATTTGTTACAATTAACAAACTGATATTGATACATTATTTTTAATTGAAGTCCATAGTTTATTTATTTTTATTTCCAGGATTTCTTGTAATCACAGGATACCATATTATATTTAATTGTCATGTCTCCTTAGGTTTCTCTTTGTTGTGATGGTTTCTCAGGCTTTCCTTATTTTTGATGACTTTGACCATTTTGAGTATTGGTCAAGTATTTTGTAGGATGCCCCTTTATTGGAACTTGTCTGATTTTTTCCCCTCATGATTAGACTGGGATTATGGATTTTTAGGAGGAAAAAGCACAGAAGTAAACTGCCATTCTCATCACATCATATCAAAGGAACATAATATCAACATGATTTATTACTGTTGATGTTGACCTTGATCATCTGGCTGAGACAGTGTTTGTCAGGTTTCTCCACTGTAAAATTACTTCTTTTTTCTCCGTCTCCTTACTGTACTTCTGGGAAGAAATTTACTATGTGCAGCCTACACACAGGGAATGGAGGAGTTATGCTTCCCCTCCTTGAGAGAAAAATATCTACATAAATTATTTGGAATATTTTTCTCTTCTCTCCTATTAATTCATTTATTTTATCATTTATTTATATCTGTATGGACACATGGATACTGATTTTATACCTTGGGCTATAATCCAAAACTACATTATTTTGTTTTCTCAAATTGTTCTAGCTTTGGCTATTTGGAGCTTTTTGTGTTATTTTCATGAGTAGAATTTTGTTTTCTTATTGAGGAATAATTGAAGTATACTAAAGTACATAAACTTAAAGTTAAAAACTTGATCAGTTTTGACATATATACACCTATGAAACCACTACCTTGAACAAACTTTTCCATTATCCCCAAAATTCTCTCTCCACCACTATCCCCATACAACCACTAATTTCATTCAGTCACTACATGTTAGTTTTCATTTTCTAAAATTTATATATATGTGGTCATACAATATGCATTTTTACTTGCTTTTTCACTCAAATAATTATTTTGAGATTCATTCATGTTGCATGAGTCGCTGAGTAATATTCCATTGTGTAGATATGCCACAATTTTTTTAACCATTCAGTTGTTGATGGACATTTTTGTTGTTTCCATTATTTGGTATTACAAATAAAACTGCTACATACATTGGTCTACAGGTCTTTGTGTGGACATAAACTTTTGATTTCTCTTGATTAAATAAGCAGAAGTTAAATATTGGCTTATATGGTAGATGTATGTTTAAATGTTTAGGAGGGACTTCCTTGGTGGCTCAGTGGTTAAGAGTCTGCCTGCCAATGCAGGGGACATGGGTTCGATCCCTTGTCTGGGAGGATCCCACATGTCGCAGAGCAACTAAGCCTGCGCACCACAACCGCTGAGCCTGTGCTCTAGAACTTGCGAGCCATACCTACTGAGCCCGTGTGCCACAACTACTGAAGCCCGCTTGCCTAGAGCCCGTGCTCTGCAACAAGAGAAGCTACAGCAATGAGAAGGCCACGCACTGCAATGAAGAGGAGCCCCCACTCACCACAACTAGAGAAAGCCCACGCACAGCAACAAAGACACAGCACAGCCATAAGTAAATAAGTAAATAAATAAATTTATTTTGAATAAATAAATAAAATTTTAGGAAACTGTCAAATTGTTTTCCAAAGGGGTTACATCATTTTATATTTTATATTCCCACAGTATGAGATGAGTGTTCCAATATACTCATATTCTCATAACACTTGGTAAGGTCAGTGTTTTGTTTCTTTTTTTAATTTTTAATTTTAGTGATTCTAGTGGTCATGGAGTGGTATCTCATTGTGGTTTTAATTTGCATTTCCCTGAAGACTAATACTGTTAAGAATATTTTCATGTGCTTATTGGCTATTTGTATTTCTTTCTTTAAAAATTTTATTTATTTATTTATTTATTTATTTATTTATTTATTTATGGCTGTGTTGGGTCTTCGTTTCTGTGCGAGGGCTTTCTCCAGTTGTGGCAAGCGGGGGCCACTCTTCATCGCGGTGCGTGGGCCTCTCACTATCGCGGCCTCTCTTGTTGCGGAGCACAGGCTCCAGACGCTCAGGCTCAGTAATTGTGGCTCACGGGCCTAGTTGCTCCGTGGCATGTGGGATCTTCCCAGACCAGGGCTCGAACCCGTGTCCCCTGCATTGGCAGGTAGATTCTCAACCACTGCACCACCAGGGAAGCCCCTATTTGTATTTCTTCATTTGTGAAGTGTCTGTTCAAATATTTTCCTTACTTTATTAATAGTTTGTCTTTTGTTATTGTTTTGTAAGAACTCTTTCAATCTTCTGAATACAAGTCCTTTTTATGATACATTCATGGCAAATATTTTCTCTTAGGATGTGGCTTGCCTTTTTGATTTTCTTAATAGTTACCTTTGAAGAGCAAAATTTTAAAATTTTGGTGAAATTCAATTTATTTATTTATTTATATTTTATAATTTGACATTTTGTGTTCCTACCTCAAGGTCACAACCATTTTCTGTTTTCTTCTAGAAGTTTTATAGCTTTAGGTTTTCAGTTTAGGTGTCTAATCCATGTGCTGTTAATTTTGTTTATGGTGGGGGTAATGGTTAATGTTCATTTTATTGCTACTGGCTCTCCAATTGTTCTGGCATGCTTTATTGAAAGATTTTTTTTCCCACATTGAATTGCTTTGGACCCATAGTCAAAAATCAAATCTAGACTCTGTTTTGTCGTATTTATCTATTTGTTTATCTTAATGCCAATACCAATATCTTGATTAATGTTGTATCACATGAAGTCTCAAAATCAGGAAGAATAAGTCTTCCAAATTTGTTTTCTTTTCTTTTTTTGATTATTTTTATAAAAGTCTCTGCATTTTTACACAAATTTTAACATTAACCTGTCAATTTCTTTTTAAAAGTTTTCTAGAGTTTTACTTGGAATTGTGTTGAATCTATAGAACAATTTGGGCACATTTAACATCTTTTTAAAAAAATTTTTATTTATTGAAGTACAGTTGATTTACAATATTATATTAGTTTCAGGTGTACAGCATAGTGATTCAGTATTTTTGCAGATTATACTCCATTTTTAGGTTATTACAAGATAACGGCTATAATTCCCTGTGCTACACAGTATATCCTTGTTGCTTATCTATTTTATATGTAGTAGTTTGTATCTATTAATCCCATACCCCTAATGTGTTCCTCCCCCTTTCCCTCTTCCCTTTGGTAAGCACAAGTTTGCTTTCTATATCTGTGAGTCTGTTTCTGTTTTGCATATACATTCATTTGTATTCTTCTTTTTATAATCCACATATAAGCGATATCATACAGTATTTAGGGGATATTTAACATCTTAATATTAAGTCTGAACAATATTGCATCTCCTTTCTCATGAGAGGGGCTTGTTAATATCCTGATTCTAGATCATTTAGGTTTCTTTGCATTCTTAGCTCTCTGATGGGTTTTAGAAACTAGAATTTTGTGGGTTATTTGGTTTCCTCTCTTGTGCCATATCCTTAGTGACTTTCTATATCCTACGTGGAAGTAGAAGGCACTTTTTTCTATGAGTAGCTTTTAAACTTTTGATTCAAATACTTTATTTCTCCTTTTTAAAGTTAGTTATTAGTTTCTTTATAAAATAGCTTCATTCAAGGTATAATAGACATTTAATAATATGGACACAAAGTTTACAGTTAGATATGTATACCAGATGAATACAGCTTTTAATCAAGATAAATATATGTGACATCCCCTGAAATTCTTCATGTCCCTTTGTAATCACTCCTCACACACCTCCCCAGTCTGCCCCCATCCATAGACAACCACTGGTCTGCTGTCACTATATATTAGTTTGTATATTGCAGAATTTAAATAAAACTCTTCTTTCACTTGGCATAATTATTTTGAAATTCATTCATGTTATTGCCTGTGTCATTAATTCATCCCTTTTTGCTGCTGAGTAGTATTCCATTGTATCAATATACTCCAGTCTCTCTATTCAATTATTGGTGAAGGTTTGGGATGTTTACAGGTTTTGGCTATTTTAAATATAGTGTCTATAAACATTCCTGTACAGGTTTTTAATATGGATTTATGCTTTGATTACTCTTGGGTAAATAAATGCCCAGCTGTGGAATGACTGGAGTCAATGGTATATTAATTAATTGGTCATCCATCTGATCTCTTTTATACACTGCTAAGTTCAGTTTGCTTGTATATCAAACAAAGGTTTGTGTTCATGTTCAAAAGACATTAATCTGTAGTTTTCTTGTAATGTCTTCACCTACTTTTGGTATCAGAGTAATTCTGGTGTCATAGATTGAGTTGGGAAGTATTCCCTCCTCTTCAAATTTATGTAAGAGATTGTAGTTTGTGAAGAATTGGTATTCTTTCTTGCTTAAATTCCTCAATTAAGATATTTGGGTCTAGAAGGTATTTTTTATTTTTAAGGATTTCAAATATATTTTAATTTATTTGATAGAGGACAATTCATGTTATCTATTTCTTCTCAAGTGAGCTTTCTAGTTTGTGTATTTCAAAAAATATTATCCATTTCATCTAACTTGTCAAATTTATTTATATAAAATTGCTCATAATAATCCATAATTTAAAAAATATCTATGGAATCTGTAGTATTGTCACATGTCTCATTCTTGATACTGGTAGTTGGTATCTTCTTTTTTCCTGCTTAGTCTGGCTAGAAGGTTATCAGTTTTATTGACCTTCTAAAAGAATGACTTTTGATTTCATTGATTTATTTTATGTTGGTTTGGGTCTAAGCTCTTAAATTTTATTTCTCTGTATGTATACATTTCATTTTGTTCCCTCTTTTTTTTTTTTCTGGTTTCCTTAGGTGGGCTGAAGTCATTGATTTGACATCTTTTCCTTTTCTAACAGAGTTGAAATAGAAGCCCACAAATTTGACATGTTGCATTTTCATTTTCATTCAGTTCCTATTACTTTTGAATTTCCCTTTCCACTTTTTCTTTGACCCATATGTTATTTAGAAATGTATGAATTCATTTCCAAATGTTGAGGGATTTTTTCCCTTGAGATATTTCTGTTATTGATTTCTAGTTTAATTGCTTTATGATTGGAGAACATAGTTTGTTTGACTTAAATCTTTTTAAATTTATTGAGGCTTGTTTTGGGGCCCAGAATATGATCTGTCTTGGTTAATGTTCTGTTGCACATGAAAAAAAAAATATATTCTGATGTTGGTTGTTGGAGCGTTGTATATGTCAATTAGGAAATGTTGCTTGACAGTATTGCTAAAGTCTTCTGTACCCTTATCAACTTCCTGTTTGCTTGTTCTATTGGTTTTTAAGAGAGGCGTATTGAAACCTCTGACTATAATTGCGGATCTGTCTATTTCTCCTTCCAGTTCTATTGGTATTTGCTTCAAGTATTTTGAAGCTGCATTAGTGGTTGCATAGATTTTTAGTATTGTTATGTCCTCTTGATGAATTGACCTCTTTATCATTGTGAATTAACCTTATTTTTGGTAGTAACATTCTGTTGTCTGAAATCTACTAATTCTGATATTAATCTAGCAAATATAGCATTATTTAGATTAATTTTAATATGGTATATCATCTTCTATTCTTTTCCTTTTAAATGAAGTGTGTCTTTATATTTAAAATGCTCTTTTTGTAGACAGCATATAGCTGGGTCTTGAATTTTCATCTAATCTGACAATCCCTGACTTTTAAGTAGAATGTTTAGACTCTTTAAATTACTAATTGAAATGGTTAGCTTTAAATCCTGCTATTTTTTTCTGTTTGTTGCTTTTGCACTTTGTTCCTTTTTTCCTTCCCATTTTTCTGCCTTCTCATGGGTAAAATGAGTATTATTTATGATTCCACTTTAACACCTCTTTGCTTATTAGTTGTAACTCTGTTTTGTTGTTTTGGTGGCCACTTACGATTTATAGACTATATCTTTAACCTACCATTGTCTATTATCAAGTGAAGTTACACCACTTCAAGTACAACATAGGAACCTTACAACAGGTAAGGTATTTTTAGGTATCCTGACCTTTGTGCTATTATTGTAACCCATATAATTTTATATATTTTATAAGCCCCACACTACACTGCTATTACTATTGTTTAAACAATTTTCTTTTAAAAGATTTAAATACTTGGAAATAATCTTGTATATTTACCCAATGTAGTTACCACTTCTGACCCCTTCATTCCTTTGTGCAGATCCTTATTTCTATCTTTCTTCTGCCTGTTGGGCTTCTGTGAGCATTTCTTGTTGTGTGGTAATGAATTATTTTGCCTTTGTGTGTCCAAAAATGTCTTTAATTTATCTTCATTTTTGAAATGTATTTCCTCTGGGTATAGGATTCTAGGTTAACAATTTTTTCAGTCAGTGCTTTAAAGATGTTATTCCACTCTCCTGTCTTCTTCTTCTTTTTTTTAAATGAGAAATTTGCTGTCATCCGTATTCTTGCTCTTGTGTGTATAATGAGTGTTTTTCTTGGCTATTTAAAAGATTTTCTCTTCATTGGGTTTTGAGCAATCTGATTGTAGTATACCTTGGTGTAATTTTTTCATGTGTCTTGTGCTCAGAGTTTTCTAAATCACTTTGGTCTTTGGGTTTATAATTTTCAGCAAATTTGGAATGTTCTAGGCTATTATTTCTTCAGATACATTTTCTGCCTTGCCCCTTTTATGAATACCAATTACACGTGTATTAGATCACTTCAAGTTTCTTCCACCCCTAATGGATGCTCTTTTCATTCATTTATTGCATCTGTTTTCTTCTCTATGTGTTTGTTCTTGGATAGTTTCTATTGCTATGTCTTCAAATTCACAAATCTGTTTCTTCTGCAATATCTAGCATGCCCTTACTTCCATCCAGTGTATTGCATTTTTCATATCAGACTTGTAATTTTTATTTCTAAAAGTTTTATTTAGGTCATATTTCTATTTAACTTTTTTGAAGATCTGTAATAGTGTTGAAACCACAATTGTAATATTCTTTTCTGCTAATTCTAACACCTCTATCAGTTCTGGGGTTTTTTTTTTCTAATTCCAGATTGTATTTTCCTGCTTCTTTGCATGTCTGGTAGTTTTTGATTGGTTGTCTGGTACTGTGAATTTATCTTGTTGAATGATGGACTTTTTGTATTCTTACAAATATTCTTGAGCTCTGTTTGTAACTGAGAGGACCCTATGGGGCCTTCCCAGAACAGATCCCCCCCCCCCACCATGTCCTCCGCCTACCTCTTATAAAATTGTAGCATCCTAGGCCTTCTCTGATTTCCAAAGAGTAAATTTAATCAGAGAAGTGAGAAAATGCAGAAAGGAAAACAGTCAAGCAAGATAAAATAATAATAGTTTAGCCATCAAACAAAGTCCAGGACCTTTAGTTCCTCCTCAAGGGCTATAGATAATATTCTGAGCCATGTCCTTTGAGCTCTCTGGCAGATCTTGAAACCCCCACCAGGTGGGAGATGTTAACTGTATGCTGCCCACAAGCATGTAGACCCCAGGCCAGTTAGAACCAGAAGGTTGATGAGGATGACTCCCGATTACCTCACCACCAACCAATCAGAAGAATGTCCACGAGCAGATGACACACTCCACAACCCCCTCCCTCACCCTGTCCTTAAAAACCTTTCCCTGAAAGCCTTTGGGGAGTTTAGGTCTTTAAGCACTAGCTGCCTAGACTCCTTGCTTGGTGCCTGCAATAAGCGCTGCACTTTCCTTCACCAAAACCTGGTGTCAGTAGATTGGTTTGGTAACATGTTTGTTATTAGGTTGTGTGGAAACAGTTTGATCCTTAGGATCCTGCTTTTACAATTTGCTAGATAGGACCTAATGTTTAGTATGGGGTTAATTATTACCCACCAGAGAGGCAATGCCCCGTAAATTATGCACCAGCCTGGTGGTGGGAATAGTTATGATTTTTGGCCCATGTGAGTGCCAAGCACTGTTCCCTCTGATCCTTTCAGGAAGCTCTTTCCTCAGCATCCAGTAATGTCTTCACATGCATGCTTCAGTCATCGCCTGCTGACCACTCTGTGCTCCCTCATTGGTAGAGTGCTCTATCTTCCTTGTTCTCCTGGGATCTCAGTTCTGTCTCCTCCATTCAAAGACTCTTCTGGGCTCTGCCTTTAGTTCCACCTTATCTTGTTGTAGTCTGGAAACTCAAAACAATTGTAAGCCTTGCTTCTTTTGTTTCCAGCCCTCAGGGTTCACTGTCCTTTGCTGCCTAATGTCCAGTGGCATAAAACCATTGTTTCATTTATTTTGTCTTTTAGAGAAATTAGTTGTTTCCAGCATGAGAGTAAATTTAAATCCTGTTACTCCATTTTTGTCAGGAAACTAACTGTCTTTATTTTCAGAGATGGTTCTCCCTGCCCCACTGTGTGGCCTTCCTTGACATTGTGATCAGTCACCCCAGCCTCCCTGTTGCTGCTTGGCCCCTCCTTCCCCAGCCCTTTCTTTGAATCCAGATCCTGGTAGAGCATCTTCCCAGTGATAAGAATTTCAAAGTAGCTCCATAAAATCCACATTCTAGTTTGCAACTTGAGTAAGTCCCTCATATAACCCTGTTCATTATTATGGAAGATAACTATCTAATTATCACCTATCTATTATCTACCTATCTATCTATCCATCTATCTATTCATCTATTTTTAATTGAAAAATTTTTTCAGGTTGTAAGGCACAGAAATATCTTATTCTAGAGACTTCAAATGAAGAAGTCTATGTAAGAATATGGACAGATGTAGTGAAGCACAGGGTGTGCTCTCAGCACCAGATCCAGTCCTCAAGGGAAGTCAGATGTTCATTCAGGGTCCCACAAAATGTTCCCATAATGTTCCCACAGGACAGGTAGCATGTGTCAGGCCCTGTGTGAGTCTGGCCCGTGGCCCAGGTGTCAAGCCTGGTGTCATATCCAGGGTTGATTGGTCTTATAGCATAATGTGCAGCAACTTTCCAGATAAATGCTTCTCAGAGGGGGCCAAGGGCTTCACTGGACCTTGGGACCCCATGGAGTGTCCAGAATGATGCCAGTGGTTCACAGGGATAGCCACCCTTTATTAAGTACTCATCTTGCAAACATTATTTCCAACACTACTATCCATACAGCATATATGTCACTTTTCCTGTTTTCCAAGAAGAAATAGAGACTCAGGGCTTCCCTGGTGGCGCAGTGGTTGAGAATCCGCCTGCCAATGCAGGGGACACGGGTTCGGGCCCTGGTCTGGGAAGATCCCGCATGTCGCGGAGCGACTGGGCCCGTGAGCCACAATTGCTGAGCCTGCGCATCCGGAGCCTGTGCTCCGCAACAAGGGAGGCCGCGAAAGTGAGAGGCACGCGCACCGCGATGAAGAGTGGCCCCCGCTCGCCACAACTAGAGAAAGCCCTCACACAGAAACGAAGACCCAACACAGCCATAAATAAATAAATTAAAAAAAAAAAAAGTCAGACTTTAAAAAAAAAAAAAAAAGAAATAGAGACTCAGAGAGGTGAAATATTTTTCACTGCACTGTCTAACCCATTCCATTCATACCCTTGATTATTTTGGAGCCAGCAGATAGTATAATACTTTCTTGTTCCATGCCATGCAGAGGCAGAATGGGTTGTTGTTATGAACTGCATTGTGTCCCCTAGATTCCTGTGTTGAAGCCTTAACCCCCAAATTGGTTATATTTGGATATAGGGCCCTTATAGGTGTAACTAAAGTTAAATGAGGTCATGGGGTGGGGCCATAATCCAATGTGACTGGTGTCCTTATAAGAAGAGGAAGAAACAGCAGTGATGGACACACAGAGAACATGAGGACACAGCGAGGAGGCCAAAGAGAGTCCAGCCAAGGAGAGAGGCCTCAGGAGAAGCCAACTCTGCTGACATCTTGACCTTGAACTCTCAGCCTCCAGACTGTGAGGAAATAAATGTCTGTCGTTTAAGCCACTAGTCTGTGGTACTTTGTTATGAATTCCTGAGCTGATGGATACAGTCCTCAACACAAAGAAAGAGTCAGAGTCACAGATTTCTGTAGTCCTTCCCAAACCTAGCATTCTGTGGGTTGATCCCTTGACTACACATAACTAATGCCAACATCTCGTTAAAACCTAGCAATTCAACCATCCCTCCAGACTCCAAGCACATTTTGGGAACTGTGTCTGGAGACCTTTTTAATCACCTTCCCCAGAGGGTCCTTACTGAACAGTGATGGCCTGGGGTTCTCCAGGATAGGTGGGTACAGAGTAGGGCTTCTGAGAGTGGTGTGTCCTGCCATAGGAAGGACAGTGTGGATACCGTCCCTAAGGGTGTCCTTGAGCCCAAGAGCCCTGGATCCACACAACCTGGGGAAACCCTGCAGGACAGACATGGCAGCTTGGTGCTTTGTGAGAACCAGATCAATGGGTGGCACAGATCGCCAAGCATAGTGCCCCAGAGAAGGGAGGATGCTCTGTCCCTGAAAACTCACATTTCATGAACCAGGTTTTTGTTTGTCTTCAATTTCTAAGTGCTTGTAATATATTCCAATTCCATAACTTCACCCCCACTTTTCTTTTTCCTATTCACGCCTTCCAAACATCAGACTCTGAATGCAGATAACTTTCAGCCCAGCTCATCAGCACCCACTTTCCGTATTTCTGCCTTCCTCCCGTAGAGAGAAGCATGGTGATTCTGGATGTTCAGGACCAGCCCGAAAGAGCACAGAGTAGATGTGGTATGTGATCTGAGAGTAGAGCTCAGAACATGCCCACTCTCAGCTGCAGTAGAAATTCATCCCTTAGTTGAAGTGAGGGAAGTCCACACCCTCCACGATAGAGGTGCAACACCAGCCTGGAGCAGATCAGTTAAACTAGACATGCTTCTGCTTGAATGACGTATCAGTTTAGCTCTGAAGGAATAAGGAGAGAGAGAGAGATTCCGTCTTGACGCCCTCGTTTGAAGGGAGTTAGAGGGCTGGGGGCTGTGTACACGGGCCGAGTGAGGAGGTTGAGAAGACCCGGGTCCAGGTACACCAGCCTTTGTCCCCACTGCTGTCCACACCAGTCTCTGGGAGCCCTGTGTGGAGAGCGTCTATGGAAAGGTAGCCCTGGGAAATGCCCTTCACCCTCCTCTGTGCCTGTTTGCTTCCTCCTCTGTGTTGTGGCGGGGTAAGGAGGGAGACCATACGAGGAGTACACTCATGCTGTGTGAATAAACCCCCAAACCAAATTTTCCCAGGCGCCTCCATTTCCCTCCACGCAGACTCCCACACCCCCTGCTCCCAGGGGAGCTCTCACGTCACAGCACTGAGCCATGGGGACAGACCATGTCATCACCCAGAGGGCACATAACAGGCTGCTCCAATGGCCTCTGATGAAGCCCAGTCTCCCAAAGCATCCCAACCTCTGATTTTCAACAATTCAAAATTCAGTCATCATTAGTGCCCCCAAAGAATCTGATGGATGCAAAAGGTCGTTTCCAGGTTACGTTCAGATATTTACATCTGCAGTGGGGTACTATTTTTACGGAGAAACTACAGGTTCTTTGTCCACAGCACTTCCAGACATCCTTCTATCTTACCCTCCTTGGGGCATCATCCGGTGTATGTTATACGTACCACACACAGCAGAATGGAGAGTCTGCATTTCACAATCTACCTTTAATGTCTCAAAACTGGACTTTTGGAAATTCAAAACAAGAGTCTGAGATGAAAACATTTTGAGTTTCGAAAGTCGGGCCCTGAGAGATAACACGTGCTCATTTTGAGTCAGTTTCTCGCACTCTGAAGAGTAGATTGAGCTTTCCTGGGCTGGCGGGAGGGATGAGAGAGTGTCAGAGAAGAAAAGGGGAAATGAGTTGTGGGGCTCTGAGCCAGAGGCCCAGGGTACTCCCCCTGGAGAGCCCTGGCAGGGAGGGCAGGTGGAGGCAGCCAGAGGGCAGGTGACTCAGGGAAGCAGGAGCACAGGGGCCTGCCAGCTTGCAAGGTCTCTGAGTGCTGCACCCCCAGCCCAGCGCAGACGTGGCCCTGGTTATATGGTCACGTGGGCTGAAGGACTCATGCAGATCACAGAGCTCCCTTGCACCCCAGAGTTGTCTTCAAAGCAGTAAAATAATTTCCCAGGAGTCAAGAGTAGTACAGAAGGCAACCTCTGTCCCACCAAGTTTCTTGTGGCCCCAGAGTGGCACAGACTGCAGTGGGCTACTCCTAGGTCCCTAAGAACAGCCCAAAGCAGCTGGGAGAGGGGTGGACTGAAGGGGCCCTGGGGTTAGAAGTGCAGGGAGACTGAGCAGCAGCTTGCACACAGCAGTGACAGGGACCCCTGTGCAGACGCACCCTTCAGGGGATGGCAGACAGAGGATGACACGATGAGGACAGACACCCATTCCCATCCAGCCCTGAGGCCATGGCATCAAGAAACCATCCAAAACACAGCTACACTGGCAGGAAGAAGGGAAAATGTGATGTGTGCCTGTGTGTGTGTGTGTGTGTGTGTGTGGTGGGGGGCAGGCCTGAATTGCCTGAAATTTCATTTCTCCCATGGAAGGAGACTTAAAAAACAGAAATTATGTTATATAAACATAAAGTTCCGTTTTTTGAAAACTTAGAGATTCATGCCCTGCTACTCTATTTTATTTATCCTTTAGAGCAAATTTTTAAGCATGTAAAAAGCAGAGTATAGTTGGGCGAAAACTTTATTGCCGAGGCTTTAACGTACAAATAGATATAATCCTACCTGTAGTTGAAAAATTATAAATGTCATTATTGAGTGAATCTTTTACTGCTATGGAAACTCCAAAAAAACAAAGGCACATGGGCTTCCCTGGTGGCGCAGTGGTTAAGAATCCCCCTGCCAATGCAGGGGACACGGGTTCGAGCCCTGGTCCGGGAAGATCCACATGCCATGGAGCAACTAAGCCCGTGCACCACAACTACTGAAGCCCATGTGCCTAGAGCCCATGCTCCACAACAAGAGAAGCCACCGCAATGAGAAGCCCGCACACCGCAACGAAGAGTAGCCCCCACTTGCCGCAACTAGAGAAAGCCCGCGCACAGCAATGAAGACCCAACACAGCCAAAGAAAAACCCCCAAAAAACCAAAAACCAAAACAAAAAACAAAGGCACATAAAATTGCCCAAATTTTTTGTTCCTAGGACAAAAACATAAATGAAAATAATAGATAAATAGACTCTCAAATCACAATAATAATATTGAGAACAATTTTCTTCTTCTATACCAGTAAAACTCCAGATAAGGAATGATCTCATCTAAAGGAATTGATGACAGCAGTTCACCCTCTTGGGTGTGCAGCTTGGCGTGAATATGGAGGCCCAGAAAGAAAGTTCTGTGAAAGCAAATCTTTAATTAAGAAGAACTGGGTTAGAGCAAAACCACCCACCCTATATGAGAAGGGATCCCTTTTAAGAAGCCCACAAAACACTAACAAGACTGAAAAAAACAATACTGGGCATGGATTGAATGATAACAGTGTACCAGCCGCTTTGCATGTCTTAAACACAATTCCTGCACACCCCCCATGAGAGGCCTGAACTAGGCATCCCTTTATTACCTGACCCCCAAGGTGTCCCCTCTCTAGTAGGGGGGCCATGATGATGTTTCATGTCCCCAGGTGTCAGTGTCACCTCTAAACTCTCCCTGCAGAGAACTCTTTATGTTCTCTGCAGACCCACATCCCATGGGCCTGCCCCAGGCCAGAGCCTGAGCTCTAGCTTCTGGGGGTTGGAGAACAAGACTATCAGAACCTTCCTGGCTTCTGTGATTGAAGGTAAGTCCCTGTCTCTCCATGCTGAGTCTCCGTCTTGGTCAGCTCAGGCTGACATAACAAAATACAATACACTGGGTGCCTTAAATAACAGACATTTATTTCTCACACTCTGGAGGCTGGAGTGCCAGGGTGCCAGCGTGGTCAGGTCCTGGTGAGGACCCGTTTCCTGGCTTGCAGACACCACCTTCTCACTCTGTCCTCACAATCTCTCTGGTGTCTCTTCCTATAAGGGCACTAATACCATCATGGGAACCCCACCCTCAGCACCTCATCTAAACCTAATCACCTCCCAAAGACCACATCTCCTAACACCATCCCACTGGGGATTAAGGGTTCAATATATGAATTTTTCTGGGATGCAGATATCCAGTCTATAACAACCTCCAAATGTAGGCAAGGGTTTCTGTTGCCTGGCAGTTACAGAAGCAAACAGGAAAGACCCCAATCCTCACTCATCCCAACAGGGCCTGGCCCCTGGTGTATTCACCTTCAGAGGCCAGGATCTCATCTGGCACATGATGCTTCCTGGGAGGGTTCAGATAGTTAGGAAGTTGGAAGTGTCTATTGGGAATTTGGGGACAATTGGGAATGCTGGGAAATTTGGGAGTGTCAGGAATATAGTCTCTAATCTTCAAAGAAGGTTCAGGTTGCTAGCTAGTGGTTGCACTTCTGCAAATCCCTCCACAGCTAAAGCAGCCTCACTTGCAGGTGTATCCTCTCTTGCTGGCTCCTCCATGGCTGAGACCCAAAGTACAAGTGGGCATTTCCCATCCCCTGACACACAGTGAATGCTCACTCATCCACGCCTTTGCACAGGCTGTTCCCTCCTCCTAGCAGACTGCCCCCGTCCCCACCCCATCCCCACCCCCACCGCCGTTTGTCTTCCTGGCATATTCTCAATCCCTCTGCAGCGCTGGTTCATATGTCACCTCCTTGTGAAGCCTTTCACACTGCCCCTAGGCAGTAAGAGCATTCATAGCTCTAGCAACTTACTTTTATTATTTCCCTCTAATATTTCATTATAATTATGGTTCTTTTTTTTTTTTAAACTAGCATCTGAGCTCCTTGTCAGCCTCAACCAGAGAGGCTGGTGGGGAGTGGGGAGTCTCGGTTGGAACAACTCTGGGCATGCTCATAGCTCATCTCAGAGTTGGCCTCTGGGACTCAGACATGTCCCAGAGCCCAGCTCAATGCCAGACTAAAATGAGCTTCTTAATAAAGAATGTGTGACAAATAAAACCAGCCCCAAAGTTGATCAGAAATCCATTGATTCATTAATGGATGCAATGAACATTTGTGGAAGACCTATCTGGCTTGAGACATTGTCCCAGATACAATGTGATAAATAGGAATCATCATTTTAAGGAATCTAAAACCTAATACAGGAGATAATACATGTAAATACATAATCCTAATAGTTGTCTATTTCTGTGTAACAAATTACCCCCACATTTAGCAGCACTACTCCAACAAACATTTATCACCTCACACAGTTTCTCTGGGTCGCGATCTGGGTTGGCTTGGCTGGGTGCCTCCAGCTCAGGAACCCCATAGGGTTGCAGTCAGGTTGTCAGCTGGGAATGCCTCATCCAAAGGCTTGACTGGGGCTGGGGCACCCACTTCCGTGGTGACCACTCCCACGGCTGGAAGTTGGTGCTGGCTGTTAGAAGGAGGCTTCGTCTCTTAGTTCCAGAGAAATGGGCTCTTTTGGCTCTACGTTTGGCTGAGTCTCCCTTTGGGACCTTGAGTTCATCAAGCAGCATTTCACATCTTTCCTGGGCTGACCGCTAACTGGGAGGTTAAAAATTCCCTGCAAACATACAAGAGACGGTTAGAGGCACAGACCCCCCTCGGCCCCTCACTTCCTGGGGAAGTTAGAGAGCTGGGGAGGAGCCCTCCTGGCACTCTGTCCTGTGTCCTGGCCATGACAGCTCTGAGCCTGGAACACAGCTGATCACCAAGTAGGAAACAGCACCAAGTGGCCAAGAATACAGGTGCTGGCTTGACTTTGGAGAAATTATTTAGCCTCTCCACACCTCAGTTTATTCACACACAAACTGGGGATGGTGATAGTAGCTCCCCCAAGACGTTGGCTGGAGATGAAATGGTGACGCCCGTGGAGCAGAGTGCATGAAACAGAAAACAGCAGACACAGACAACTTGACCTTTACTGTTTCCCTGCGGGCCCTTTTATTTCCAGGCAGAATTTTGCCGCTCTTGCGATGGGTCATTCAGACAGACATCCCTTGAAAAACAAATCAAGAACTGAGTCACCAAATATTGATAGAACACAAACATAGTAATCTGTGTTATCGACCTTCCTGCCAAGGCACTTGTAATTGGGAAGGCAACATTTATTTGCATAAATTGAAGGCAGTAAAAGGGATATGAGTAGGAGCAAGGTAACCTGGGGTGCCTTGGACAATCAGGGCCTCATCGTCGGGTCACAAGGCAGGTGGGGACTGACCCATGGTTTGGGTTGGGAACCCTTTTCACCTTGACTTCGAATAAAGCACTGGAGGGAGAACTGCATTTCCTAGGAATTCCTGCAGAGTCGTCCCACCTTGCTTCTCCTTGGACACACATCCAATGGGTCATGACTCAACTAGGTAAACATTCACTCAGGTCCAAGGTACCTGCTGAGGTATTTTACTCCACGATGAAGGACACATAAAGGTGGGGACAGTGTGTGCCAAGATGCTTGTGCTTTCAGGTAGAAGAAGCAGGGTGCGCACACACATACATACACAACAGTGTGGCAGGCTGTCACGTGCAGTAGAAGTGGTCAAGCGGGAGAGAAAAGAACGTTCCTTGGGATCAGAAGCTGGGTCCCTGGGGTGAGGCACTTACTTGGTGTTGCCACAGTGATGAAGGGGCAGAGGGCCACAGGAACAACAGGGACAGAGGTGTGGAGGGAGAAGAGTTAGCCAGGGCTGCTGGATTCCCCTTCTCAGGATAACTGCCCCTGGATGGGAGGCTCCTCTAAGGCCCAGAGGGATTCTGGTGCTCACAGGTGTCTCCTTGAGGCTGGGGAGATGCCACAATCAAAGATGCTCTTGGATCAGATGTCCAGCACCTCCCCGCTTAGAGCTGGGACTCGGGGGATACAAGAACAGCAAGGCTGAGCTGGGCTGAGTGCTGGTGGCCTGAGGAAGTCGGGTGTCTAGAAGGCTGGGGATGGGCAGGCAACGGGAAGGACAGTGGGAAGCTAGCTGTCCAAGAGCAGAAGCCAGGGGACCACGTTGGTGTCTCCAGAAACAGACCTCTTGCCTTGGCTCACTGTTGTGTGAGGTGGCAGGCTATGAGGGACCCATGGGGCCAGGAGAGTGCTAGGTGCAGCTAGACAGATGGATTGGAACAGGTGAGGGGGGTACTTGGGACCACAGGAGCCACTGGGAGTTGGGGTGGCTTTGGTGTGATCAGAGGGGAACTTGGTGCCATTACTCCAACGTTCCCCTGTGGGGAAGACACCGAGAGTAAAATAGGACTGTGGCCAAGAGGGTGACAGAGGAGGGGAGTTGGGAGCAGCATCCTGAGGAGTGGTACCCAGGGCACCCTCTTCTGAGCCAAACTTGCCCCCTGCAGCAAGAAGTTCCTGCTCCAAACCATCCCTGGTGGCTTCATCCCAGCACTCCGCAGCCCTGGCCCTGCGTCCTGCCTTTCCTCCTTCCTCTGGGCAGTGTGGCTCCCGGCCTGCGGAGATGGGGAGATGCAGGCAGCACTCTGGCTGTACTCATGGACCCTCTGCATGGATGCTGGCCTCCGCCCTGGGCCATTTCCGCCAGACCTGTGCACTATCTGGAGGCACTGGCTCTGCAAACCCACATTCTTTGGCTGAAGCCAATGAAACACTGGAGTCGGATTTAATTCCCACTGATGTGGGGGTCTTAGATGTGTCATAACAGTGGCTGGACCACTCCCATCCCTTCTCCATCCAATCTCTCTGTGGGCAAAGAGAGGGGCAGTGAGGCACAACTGTATCCCGACCCCAGGCCTCCAGCTCACGAGGCTCTGGTGGGTTTTGTCTTCCTTAAGGCCAAACCCCAGCAATTGTGGGTGTCGCCTGCTTTCTATCAAATCTTGGGCAAGTCTCCTTTTTAATTTGGTGTTTTCTGAGAAATGGGGATTTGCTGATTTTATCTTTAGGTGTGTTCATGAGGGGACTCTCCCCATTTGCAGGGGAAGCCCAGCGCGGCCAGGCTGTCCTGCTCCTTTCTCTGACCTGTGTCCAGGGGTCCTAGACTGGGCTGGGGGACCCATGGGGTGAGGACAAGCAGCCTGGGGTGGTCCCCAAAACGTTAAGCTCATCTACTGGCCCAAAACTATTTGATTTTCTTGACTTGTTATTTCCCTCTCTCTTGCATTGTCTATTTTCTTCTATTGGAATTCTCTTTTGAATACTTTCTTCAGGTAGAGCATATGGTTTATATGCTTGTGGTGTACTAGCCAGTAATTCCCTTCCTGATTCGACTGTGTTTCATCTCATGAAAGAATCAGACTATCACTACACACACACACACACACACACACACACACACACGGATTATCCTGCTAATTCATTAAGTAGACATTAGTCAGACTTCTAGTATGATTATAGAAACGGTGCTAGATACAGGAGGAGATGGAAACTAATGTAAGATCCATCCATTCCTCTCCAAGAAATTACGTTCTTGTGGGTGAGGCGAGACAATACAAGATTCAAATAACAGATAATCCAGAAGAGATGTTAGGTGCCAGAATATGGATCTTCAGGAAATGGTCTTTTCTCTTTGGGTTTTAGGATAATAACCATGGCTAGTTCCAGAAAATAGAGTTGAAGGTCGTTTTCCCCTTAGAGTTCTTATCTAGAACCACAGCATATCCAGAGGTAGGAGAAACTTCAACACCCTCAGTTTTCTGCAGAGGAAACTGAGGTTCAAGGTAGAAAATGACCCAGGCAAGGTCCAGTGTAAATTGTTAGCTGATCTGGGACTCAACCCTCACATTCTTATGTCCAGGAGGGTGTGGTGCCAACTCTGATTTGCTTTAGGCTATTTTAGTTGTTTGGATATAATCCAAGTACCCTGATGTAGGTATCCAGCTATATACATGATCAAAACATGGCTGAACTTTTACACTTGGGATTGACATCATCATCATCATCAAATAATTGTTAAATTATTAAGTGCTAAATTAATAATTTAGAGTCCAATCTCTACATTACAGATTTGCAGGAACATTAAATTGATAGTTGTCATTGGATTAGTCTGCTAGGGTTGCCATAACAAAGTACCACACACTGGGGGGCTTAAACACCAGAAATTAATTTTTTCACAGTCTGAAGGCTGGAAGTCTGAGATCAAGGTGTCTGCATGGTTGGTTTCTGCTGAGTCCTCTCTCCTTGGCTTGTAGATGGCTGTCTTCTCCATGTCCTCACATGGTCTTTCTTCTGTGTGAGTCTGTGTCCCCAATCTCTTCTTATAAGGACCCCAGTCATAATGGGTTACGGCTCATCTAATAACCTAATTTTAACTTAATTGCCTCATTTAAAGACCGTCTCTCCAAAATACAGTCACATTCTGAAGTACTGGGTGTTAGGACTTCAACATATGGATTTTGGGGAGTGGCACAGTTCAGCTCATAACACTCAGGTAAAAATCTCAAAATAACATAAAAAAGGAACAAAAGAATATTAAGCATCATGAGAATAAAAGATTCCAAATTAAAGGGAAAAAGTAAAGGAGACCTCATCTTGGACCCAAGTATGGCAGTACCTCGTACACTGAGATTTCACCTCTGCACACAGAAATCACCGTCCTCCACCCGACGTAAACACTTCAACCTGAACCTGATACTCCTTTCCTGTCAGCCCTCAGCACAGAAGAACTCAGCATCACCCACTCAAAGGTGCCCAGGAGCCTGGGAAAGCCATGAGGCATCACAGGGCTGAAACCATGACAGCTCACGGAGCAGGTGAGGCTCCTTACCTCCCCTCATGTCATTCTGTTGTTGTCAAGGGAATGGCAATGTATATATTAATTAGCATTTGTATTATATCAATAGAGTATGTACTCACATAATTAATAATTAATACACAATATAGCACATTATAATTACATGAATTATGATTAATAGTAATTGGAATGCATTAATAGTTAATATATAATATATTGTGATAACAATATAATCATTATCGTATTATATTGTATTAGTATATTATATTACATATGCTATTACCTTAATAATAATTTTATTAGTATGTAGTAATCATATTATATATAGTATACTTAGTATATTTTTATATATAATAGATAACTATATATTAATGTATAATATATAGTACTTTTATATTATTTCATATTATATTCTATATGCTTTTATATATTATATATAGTAATATATAATAATCTAGTATAATATACTATATTTATTTATTAACATATATCAGTACCTAGTACCTATAATATGTCAATATATTATGTATTAACAATATATTAATCAATAAAGTATATATTAATATATTTCATTTTAAATATATTAATATATAATATTAAATATAATACTTATATAAACATATTTTAACATATATTTAATATTCAATATATTTAATATATTAATATATCACTATATATTTATATATTATATATGTTAAAATATTAATATACTAATATATTTAAAAATTAACCTATTAGCATATTTTAGTGTATAATATATAATATGTAAGTTTTATATTACATACTGTATAATACTATATATTAATTATGTATTTGGGCCTTTAAACACTGACTCTGGGTCCTTGAATGTCACTGTGTGAGCAATGAACATACACATTTGGCCCTGGGTGAGGTACTTACCTTTTCTGTCTCTACTTGCACATTTTTAAAATGGGGACAACATCTGCCTGCCTGTGAAGAAGTACACTTGAGGCAATGTCAGATGGGACTGACACAGGATTGTAATCTATAAACTGCAAATCACATAATAAAGATGATTTCCTACCCAGCAATGACTGATGTAGAGTAGTACCGTGGCAATGCCAGGGCTATCTCACTGCAGAATCACAGCTTCATTTGTTACAATGGGATCACAATAGGTGAGGCTTGCAGATAGCATAGAAACGTTAAAAAAAAAGCCTACAGTCTGATTTAAGTTGGGCTTACAACCTCCTAAATCATGTTAATTATCTAATGTTTTGTTTGGCTCTTCATAGGGAGGGCTGCTGTCAACACTCATGACACAACGAGGCCAGCGACCCCAGGTAATTTTGTTTGTGAAATTAGAAGCTTGAGATTTGTAAAGGAAAACAAACAAACAAACAAAAAACAAACCCAAAAAAAGCAGAGCAAGAGGGAACGGGTTAGCAGACAATCTCAGTGAGAATTGGCAATTTCCTTGGCTGCTCCAACGGCAAGTGCTTACAAGCCTGACCTTCCTCTTCCCTGAGGAAGTTTCAACAGAAGATACCAGATGTCCACTTGTCATCAGTTAAATCAATTAATTTATAACACAGAATAGAAATGGAGAAAATAGGACTTAGCTCAGAATGCTGTCAAAATGGAGATCTCTGAAAAAATAAAATCGTGATTTTTATTGAATTAATTCTATTAGTAACAAAATCAAGAGCTACTGAGCTTTGGTTGCAGTGTGCATTGAGCAGGCACAGACGGGGCTGATTCACGTGCTGCTTCCAGTAATGGCATTGCAGTTCCCACACTGGAACCAGACATTTGCAGTCCTACAGATTTACACATCTTCCAAGATGCCTCTGCTTCCCTGGCAGCCACTTCAAGTGCTAGCTTGAAGAAAGGACCAGACAATTCCTTGGGTCTACCCAGGAAAAATCCAGAACTTTTCATTGGTGTTAGAATTATGTAATTGAATGTAGCTGGTTTGTTAACTATTTTGTGTTGAAATAAAAAAGTAATACCATTCAAAGTAAATACTATTTAATATATACATATATATTTGTAGGCATTCAAAATAGATATTTTATATTTGGCTCATAAAATATTTTATAATACAGTCAGAAAGCAAAAGAGGAAAAAAATAATATTCATCAGTTACCTCTTAACCGTATTCCCCTATTGTGTTCTCCTTATTGGTGGAGTTGATTGCAAAGTCCACAGTTAACCATGTTTTGCAGAGCGGTGAGAAGGAAGACAAGCCCCTCTTCTGGCTGCGTGGTATCACACATTAACAAAGCACTAAATTTTTATGACTTTTCTGTCGCTTTCCTCTCTCAGAGTTTTCTGGAGGATTGCAGAACCTGAGCACAGAGAAGCCAGAGTCAGAACGACTCTACCTGCTGGATGTGGTCAGGTGTCCAGAGTGGGGCAAATCAAGAGTGTGACATGCCACAAGCCTGCTGGACCCTCCAGGACCTTTGATGGCCTCTCTTCTCATTGAGCCATGGAGAAAGGCTTAATCCTATATCCTCAAAACACTAACAACCAAGGCTGAGTGTAAGTCTGGTTTATATTTCCATTTAAAATGGAATTTAAATTTTGACACCTGCATATTGGGACTCCGCTGTGTGACTCACCCGTGCTGACCTGGTCCAGTAGACCAGTCATCTGGCTGCAATATAGTGCATGGCAAGCAAGGCTGCTGTTTCCCTGTACAAAAAGGAGGGCTTTTTGGTGGTAAGTTCAGTGGGAGTTGTCAACAGTCCTCAACGAAGTTAAGGTTACTGATGTGTATTTCCATAACGACACATTGCTGCTTAAAATTTATCTCCCAGGGGAGAACTTCAAAAGTAGATTTATTTAGGGAGATCTTTTCTGTATGAATATATTTCTTCTGCTGTAGAGGAATAATTATCCAATGCAGCCTAATGGAACTGCAGTGGGGAAACAAACCATCAGGAAACCCAGAATAGAGAATAGATTTGGGGTTTGGGTTTCTCAGATGGGAAGTGAGAGCCAGTCCCCTGCTCTGAGTGGGATCTTCCTGGCATCTGCTTTATCTCATCCTCACAGTGAGATGCGGAGGAACAGAAGAGAGATTTCATGCTAATGGCATGGGACAAGACAGCACAGTCTAGAGTGACATTTTCCTCAGGTTGGGCTGGAAAGAGGGTATTCTTCACTGTAGTCAGTTCATTTAGATTTTAAACATCTGCTAGACTCCAGAGAAATGAACTCCCTCTTAATCATCACTATCGAGAAGGAATAAATACATGCATTTCTCTTTCACACAATAATTGGCTATGAAGCATTCCGGCAATCCTTTCATTAGGGTGATGAGATCCAAAAATAGAGGCCAAGTATGTTTATTGGAAGCTAATAGACCCACCTGAAGTGTAAAAATTCCTGTAAGAGGTGTGTGTGTGTATGTGTGTGTGTGTGTGCATGTGCCCGCACATGTGCTTTGGAGGGAGCAGTTGAGGGGAGCAGGGAAGCAGGTAGTAATTCATTTTTTCACCACCTCAAGCCCTGCTTTGTTTTTTTTAAAATAAATCCTTCCTTCCTTCCTTCCTTTCTTTCGCTGCATTGGGTCTTAGTTGTGGCACACGGGATCTTCTGTTGCAGCCCATGGGCTTTTCCTTGAGGCGCACAGGCTTCTCTCTAGTTGTGGCACGTGAGCTCTAGAGCACGCGGGCTTAGTCACCCTGCAGCATGTGAGATCTTACTTCCCTGACCAGGCATTGAACCCGCGTCCTCTGCATTGGAAGGCGAAGTCTCAACCACTGGACCACCAGGGAAGTCCTCACAATCCCTTCTTTGGAATGAAGACACATAGCCTGTGTAACTCACCCCTTCTGGGATAATTGTTGAAAGGGTTTCTCCACCTTTCCTCTGAGGTTCCAGTTTGAGATCCGTTAAGTCAAGTCTAGTCCAGACTCTGCCTCTGTGAGCTCCTCCAGGACTGGGAGATGTCAGTGGGTTTCCCTTCCCTGCCAGATAGGAAGGGCTGCACCACTTTCTCCTTGCCCTGTAGTCTGAGATTAGGCTTTGATTAATTATAACCGGGCACGCAGAGCTCTGACTTGGGTCCCAGTAGGAGTGACGGTGTGGTCGGCAGGATTTTGGGTCCCATGATCCCCACCCCCACCCCACCCCTGACACACACCTGATGGTACACCTGTGGCAACATGCTGGCAACAGAAAAACTGAATTCAGATTTCAGTTTGTGGAAGTGGGGTCCTGCTGTAACAAATACCTACAAATGTGACGGTGGCTTTGGAATTAGGCAGTGGCCCAAAGCTTGAAGGGTCTTGACCAGCATGATAGTAAAAGCCTAGACTGCTTTGAACAGACTGTTATCAGAGATACAAGTGTGAAGGACTCTGGTCATGAGGACTCAAAGGAAGTGAGGAGCGTTGTGGAAAAATCCTACATTCCCTTGTATAATGCCTAAGTCACCAGAAACAGACTGTAGACATAGGGACTTTAAGGCCACTGCTGGTTCAGCTCCCAGACTGGACTTGGAGAATGTTGACCTAGAAGGCTCAGAAGAAGGTGAAGAAATGCTACTGGAAGCTGGAGGAAGAGGATCTATTCTACGTATTGGCAGAAAGCTTAGTGAAGCTGTGCCCTGCTGGTGTGTAGGGAGCAGAACTTGTAACGATAAACTTGGTTGTTCAGCTGAGGAAATTTCCAAGTCAAGGGTGGAGAGTGCAGCCTGTTTTTATCCTGCTGCTCAGAGTAAAATATGAGTCAGGAGAGAGATGCTGAGAGAAGAGTGGTTAGCAAAGAGGAGCCGGGACTGGATGATTTAGGAAACTGGCAGGCTATCCAGAGAGCACAGCCACCAGAAAGGAGAACTCACCATCATGTCTGCGTGGCACATGGTCCCATAGTCTTTCCCAGTGCCTTGGGAGTGTCAAAGTCTTGACTTTATTCATCAAAAGGGGATGATTCATCTGTTGATGGACATTTAGGTTGTTTCCATGTCTTGGCTATTGTAAACAGTGCTTCTAAGAACATAGGGGTGCAGCTATCTTTTTGACAGATGAATGGATAAAGAAGAGGTGGTGTATACACACACACACACACACACACACACACACAATGGAATACTACTCAGCTATGAAAAAGAATGAAATAATGCCATTTGCAGCAACATGGGGAAGGGGCATTGGGGAGGGATGGAATGAGAAATTGGAATTAGCAGATGCAAATTATTATATACATGTATAACTGAATCACTTTGCTGTACACGGGAAACTAACACAACATTGTAAATCAAATATACTTCAATAAAATAAATTTTTAAAATAATAATAAAAAAGAAAGGGGATGATTCACTCACTGACACAAAAAGCTTTTGGAAGAGATTGAGAATGAATGTGTGAAGTGAGTAATTTCAACAAATTAAAGAGAGGAAAGTGCAAAAAGGTAACATCGTTGTGCCCATACAAGTGAAGTGAGTGAAACCCGTCGGATGGCGGGGTGGGGCAGCTTTTGTCAAATAGAACGCGGTCTGCTAGGGACTGAGTCCTGCCTCTTCCTCCCAGCTGCCCTTCCTGTGCTCTTAACCCATGAAAAACATGAAAGACTAGGTGCAGATGAGAAACTCAAATAGAAGCAGAGCTAACCAGAGCCAGGAAACTCCACCCCCGGAAAGAATTTGAGAGGGGGCTGTGATGCAAATAAAGGGATGATTTGAGATGTGTGTAAAAGTGCTGGCTCCCGAGAGCACCTGGGCACCGCTACTCTCTTGCCTTGCCTATGACTTGAGTCAGGTGAGTGTAAGAAATAATCAGGTCATTACATATCTACATCTTTTTGCTTCTTCGTTTGTCAGCAATGGGTGATGCTGGGAAGGACCTCAGGTTTGCAAGAGAACAAAGGCTCAATCTACTGGTGCTCTGTGTAAGTCATCCTGGAATTGATGCTATCTGGATACGAGGGGCTTAGAATTGTGTTTCTGCTCCAGAGAATCATATGGTTTCTTCTTTGTATTCTGTTAATATGGCAAATTATATTGACTGATTTTTGAATGTTGAACCAAGCTTACATTCCTGGGATGAGCCTCACTTCGTGATGATGTCTTGTATCGTTTTATTCCCTGCTAGTTTTGATTTGCAAATATTTTGTTGAGGATTTTGTGTCTGTGATCATGAGAGATATTACGGTAACACTGGTCTCTTGGTAAGAGTGGACAAGTGTCTCCTCCTCTTCTATTTTCTGAAAGATATTTGTGGAATAAACATTTCTGCCTTTAAATGTTCAGTAAAATTCACCCGTGGGAACTTTTGGGATTAGAATTTTTTCATTGGAGAAAAAAAATTCTTTTACAATGGTTAGCTAAGAATTCAGTTCCTTTAATAGATGTGGGATTATCTGGTTTATCTATATCTTGGGTGAGTTTTGGTAGTTTGTATCTTTCAGTCGTTGGTCCACTTCACCTAATTGTCAAATGTGTGGGTATAGAGTTATTTGCAGTGTTCTTAGATCAGCCTTTTAATGCCTAGGGGATCAGTGTTAAAGTCTTTCATTCCTGATATTGTAATTTGTTTTTTCTCCCTTTTCTCCCTTGGTCAATTTGTCTAGAATATTATCAACTTTACTGATCTTTCAAAGAGCCAGCTTTGGGTTTCACTGATTTTTATTTAATATTTTTCAATCTCATTTTTTTCTGCTCTTATCTATTATTTCCATTCTTCTGTTTGTTTAGGTTTAATTTGCTCTTCTTTCTCCAGTGTATTAAGATGGAAGCTTGCATTACTGATTTCAGACTTTCTTCTTTTCAGATATAAATATTTAATGCTATAAATTTCCCCTCTAAGACCTACTTTGCTGTATCCCACCAAGTTTGACAATTTTTCTTTAATTTAAAATATTTTCAATTTCTCTTGAGATTTCCTCTTGACCCACTTGTTTTGTTTTGCTTAGAAGTATGTTGTTTAATTTCCAAGTATTTTGAGATTTTTTCCAGCTATCTTTTCGCTATTGATTTCTAGTTTAATTTCATTATGGTGTTAGAACAACTATGCATGATTTCTATTCTTTTGAATAGGTTAAGGTTTTTTTCTGAGGCCCAGAATGGTGGTCTGTCTTGGTGAATGTTCCCATGTGCACTTGAGAGTAATGTCTATTCTGCTGATGTTAGGTGGAATGTTTGAGAAGTGTCAGGTCAAGTAAGTTGATAGTGTTGTTCAGGTTCATACATTCTTACTGATTTTTTACCTACATGTTCTACAAATTATTGACAGCTGAGTGATGAAGCCTCCAAATATAATTGTGGATTTGTCTCTATTCTCCTTTCAGATCTATAATTTTTTGCCTATGCATTTTGAAGCTCTGTTGATAGTGCATAAACATTTAAGATTTTTATGCCTTCTTACACAATTGACCCTTTTGTCATTATCTAATAGCACTCTTTATCCCTGATAATATTTTCTGTTCTGAAATTTACTTTGTTGGAAATTAATACAGATACTCTGGTTTCCTTTTGATTCGTGATTACATGTGTACACATGCATTCTCCACCTTTTGACTTCAACCTATATCTCTTTATTTCTAAAGTAGGTTTCTTGTAGACAGCCTATGGTTGAACCTTAATTTTTATTTTATTAAAATTTTTTAATTGAAACATTGGCTTATAACATTATATAAGTTTCATGTGTACAACATTATATTTCTACTTCTGTGTATAGAGAACAGCGTAGTGGTTACCAGAGGGGGGGAGGGTGAAACAGGTAAAGGGGGTCCACTGCATTTTGACAGATGAATGGGTCTTACTTTTTTATCCATTCCAACAATCTCCATCATTTTATTGATTTCTTTAGACCATTCACATTTAAAGTGATTATTCATAGAGTTGGATTAAACTGTACCATCTTGCTAGCTGTTTTGTATTTGTTTTCATTTTTGTTTACTTCATATTTTTCTGCCTTCTATTGGTTTAAATGAGCATTTGTCTGTGATTCTGTGTCATCCTCTGTATTGACTTATTATTTAAATATTTCTTTAAACATTAATGTGATTTATTACATACATTTGAAAATAATCTTTGTCTTCCTTTGAATAATATTATACTGCTTCACTGCTTATACTGTTATAAGCGTAAAGAACCTTATAACAGCACATTCCCAATTCCTACCTCCGATGCTATAATCACACAATATATTGTTATTATTTTTGCTTTAAAAGCCAGTTATAGCACATTTGAAATAAGAAAAAATATTTTATTTTGCCTTCATTTATTTCATTTCTGATCTCTTCATTGCTTTGTATAAAACCATGGTTTTGGCCTATATCTAATTTCTTCTGCCTGAAATACTTCCTTTAACATTTCTTGTAGAGTAGGTCTAGTCTGATAGCAATGTTTCTGCTTTTGTTTTTCTGAGAAAGTCTTTATTTCTCTTTAATTTTTGAAGAATATTTTCACTGAGTAAGAATTTGAGGTTGACAGTTCTTTTTCTTTCATCACTTTAATGATAGAACTCATTGTCTTCTCACTTGCATGATTTCTGATGATAAATTTGCTACAATCCTTACCCTTTTCCCTCTACAGATAACATATATTTTCCCCTCTTTGGTTGCCTTCATGATTTTCTCTTTGGTTTTCAGTGCTTTGAATATGGTATGCTTCACTTTTTCCTCCCTCCCTCCCTTCTTTCCTCCCTCCCTTCTTTCCTTCCTTCCTTCCCTCCTCTTTCCTTTCGTATTTATCCTGCTTGGTATTTTCTAAGCTTTGTAGGCCACTGGTTTGGACTCTATCACTATGATTGTAAAACCCTAGTGGCTATTTCTCCTTTCCTTTTCTGTCCTTCGTCTCCTTCTGGGATTCCAATGATATGTGGATTGACATTGTCCCACAGCTCTTTAAAACTCTTTTCTGGTTTTTTGGTTGGTTGGTTGGTTTTTACTTTTTTATTTTTTTCAGTTAGGGTAATCTCTATTGCCCTATCCTCAGTTTTAGGCAGGTGCTGTGAACCTGGGTCTTGGGAATGTTCCTCTGCTTTCAAGGCTGTGTCTATCAAGTTTCTGCCACTCCCTCAGGGCAGAACTTCATTTGTTTTCCTGTTTTCATCCATCTGCAGTGGGTTTTCACTAGTGCCTCCTCTTTCCCCTTCAGATTCTGGCTTCTGTATCCTCTAGGAGATGGAGGAGATATGTTCTGGGTGGAGTTTTATCAGTGGTTGCTCTCTATCCCCTGGCTGGTACTGGGAAAAAGCTTTCTCAAGATCCTCCCCAGTCTTTCCCATGAATACCTGGTAGGGTTCCTAGAGGTAGAATGTGAAGGAGGGTGTCAATTGGTCTATGTCTGCCACCCTCAGAGACTCCACACTCTTACAGTCAGCTCTTACTAGCTTTTATGGTGTCTGTTCTTGTCTGCTCCGATAAGCAAATGCCTGAGTCTTGTTTTTCTCTATAGTAGCCTATGTCTATGTAGATTTCAGTTTGGTTACTTGGCCTAAGACCTCAGTTCTCTGATGAGTTAAGGAAAATCATTATAGGCATACCTTGGAGATATTGTGGATTCAGTTCCAGACCATTGCTATAAAGAGAGTCACACAAATTTTTGGTTTCCTGGTGCATATAAAAGTTCTGCTTATTTTTGTTTTTATTTCCATTATTCTAGGAGGCAAATTGAAAAAGATATTGCTGCGATTTATATCAAAGAGTGTTCTGCCTGTTTTCCCCTAAGAGTTTTGTAATATCTGGTCTTACATTTAGGTCTTTAATCCATTTTGAGTTTATTTTTGTGTATGGTGTTAAAGAATGTTCTAATTTCACTTTTTACATGTAACTGTCCAGTTTTCCTAGCACCATTTATTGAAGGACTGTCTTCCCTCCATTGTATAGTCTTGCCTCCTTTGTCATAGATTAATTGACCATAGGTGTGTGGGTTTATTTCTGGGCTTTCTAGCCTGTTCCATTGATCTATATTTCTGTTTTTGTGCCAGCACCATACTATTTTGATGACTGCAGCTTTGTAGTACAGCCTGAAGTCAGGGAGTCTGATTACTTCAGCTCTGTTTTTCTTTCTCAAGATTGCCTTGCTGTTCGGAGTCTTTTGTGTCTCCATACAAATTTTAAGATTATTTTGTTCTAGTTCTGTGAAAAATGCCATTGGTAATTTGATAAGGATTGCATTGAATCTGTAGATTGCCTTGGGTAGTATAGTCATTTTGACAATATTGATTCTTCTAAATCCAAGAACATGGTATATCTTTCCATCTGTTTGTGTCATTTTTGATTTCTTCATCAGCATTTTATAGTTTTAGGAGTACAGGTCTTTTGTCTCCTTTGGTAGGTTTATTCCTAGGTATTTTATTCTTTTGGATGTGATGGTAAGTGGGATTGTTTCTTTAATTTCTCTTTCTGATCTTTTGTTGTTGATGTATAGAAATGCAACAGATGTCTGTTAAACTCAAAAGCTTTTGCACAGCAAAGGAAACAAAACGAAAGACCACCCACAGAATGGGAGAAAATATTTGCAAACAATGCCACTGACAAGGGATTAGTCTTCAAAATTGACAAACAACTCATGTGGCTAAATATCAAAAATCAAACAAACAACCCAATCAAAAAATGGACAGAAGACCTAAATTTCTCCAAAGAAGACATACAGATGGCCAAGAAGCACATGAAAAAATGCTCAACATTGCTAATTATTAGAGAAATGCAAATCACAACTACAACGAGATATCACCTCACACCAGTCAGAATGGCCATCATCAAAAAAAATCTACAAAGAGTAAATGCTGGAGAGGGTGTGGAGAAAAGGGAACCCTCCTACACTGTTGGCGGGAATGTAAAGTGGTACAGCCACTATGGAGAACAGTATGGAAGTTCCTTAAAAAACTAAAAATAGAACTACTATAAGATGCAGCAATCTTAACTCATAGGCATATACCTGGAGAAAACCATACTTTGAAAAGATACATGCACCCCAATGTTCATTGCAGTGCTGTTTACAATAGCCAGGACATGGAAGCAACCTAAATGTCCATTGACAGATGAGTGGATAAAGAAGATGTGATACATATATACAATGGAATATTACTCAGCTATTAAAAAGAATGAAATAATGCCATTTGCAACAACATGGATGGGCCTGGAGATTATCATACCAAATGAAGTAAGTCAGACAGAGAAAGACAAATATCATATGATATTCCTTGTATGCAGAATCTAAAAAAAATGATACAAATGAACTTATTTACAAAACAGAAATAGACTCACAGATTTAGAGAATGAATTTATGATTACCAAAGGGGGAAGTGTGGGGAAGGGATAAATTAGGAATTTAGAATTAACATGTACACACTACTATCTATAAAACAGATAATCAACAAGGAACTACTGTATAGCACAGGGAACTCTGATCAATATTCTGTAATAACCTAAGTGGGAAAAGAATTTGAAAAAGAACAGACACATGCATATGTATAACTGAATCCCTTTGCTGTATACCTGAAACTAACACAACATTGTTAATCAACTATACGCCAATATAAAATTAAAAATTTTTAAAAACTTGTGTTTACACTATCTTTTCTCTATTAAGTGTGCAATAGCATGATGTATAAAAAATGTACATACCTTAATTAAAAAATACTTTATTGCTAAAAACGCTAACCATCATCTGAGCCTTCATCTAGTTGTTGTCTTTTTGCTGGTGGAGGGTCTTGCCTCAGTGTTGATGGCTGCTGACTGATCAGGGTGGCAGTGTCTGAAGTTTGGGGATGCTGTGGTAATTACTTAAATCAAGACAACATTGAAGTTTGCCACAATGATTGACTCTTATTTCCATGAATGATTTCTCTGTAATATGAAATGTTGTTTGATAGCATTTTACCCACAGTAGGATTTTGAAAATTGGAGTCAATCCTCTCAAACTCAGCCACTGCTTTATCAACTAAGGGTATGCAATATTCTAAATCTTTTGTGTCATTTCATCAATCTTCTTCCCCAGGAGTAGATTCCATCTCAAGAAACCACTTTCTCTCCTCAACCATAAGAAGCGACTCCTCATCTGTTAAAGTTTTGTCATGAGATTGCAGCAATTCAGTCACATCTTCAGGTTCCACTTTATTTATTTATTTATTTGTTAGTTTATTTATTTATTTTTTTTGGCTGCGTTGTGTCTTCTCAGTGCAGTGGCTTCTCTTGTTGTGGAGCACAGGCTCTAGGTGCGCAGGCTTCAGTAGTTGTGGCTTGTGGGCTCTAGAGCGCAGGCTCAGTAGCTGTGGTGCATGGGCTTAGTTGCTCCGTGACATGTGAGATCTTCCTGGACCAGGACTCGAACCCGTGTCCCCTGCATTGGCAGGTGGATTCTTAACCTCTGTGCCAACAGGGAAGTCCCCAGGCTCCACTTCTAATTCTAGTTCTATTACCGTTTCGACCACATCTGCAGTTACTTCCTCCACTGAAGTCTTGAAACCCCAAAGTCATCCATGAGGGTTGAAATCAACTTCTTCCAAACTTCTGTTAATGTTGATATTTTGCCCTCTTCTAATGAATCACAAATGTTCTTAATGGCATTTAGGATGGGGGACTCCTTTCCAGAAGGTTTTCAATTGACTTTGCAGACCTAAATAAGGAATCATTTTCTATGGCAGTTATAGCCTTAAGAAATGTATTTCTTAAGTAATAAGGCTTGAAATCAAAATTACTCCTTGATCTATGGGCTGCAGAATGGATGTTGTGCTAGCAGGCATGAAAACAACATTAATCTCTTATATCTTTGTCAGCATCCTTGGGTGCATTCTCAATGAGCAGTAATATTTTGAAAGGAATCTTTTTTTTTTTTTTTAAGCAGTAGTCCTCAATAGTGCACTTAAGATATTCAGTAAACCATGTTCTAAACAGATGTGTTGTCATCCAGGCTTTGTTGTTCCATTGGGAGCACAGTCAGAGTAGATTTAGCATGATTCTTAAGGGCCCCATGATTTTCAGAATGGCAAATGAGCATTGGCTTTAACTTCAAGTCACCAGCTGCATTAGCCCCTAACAAGACAGTCAGCCTGTCCTTTGAAGCTTGGAAGCCAGGCATTGAGTTCTCCTCTCCAGCTGTGAAAGTCCTAGATGGCATCTTCTTCCAGTAGAAGGTTGTTTCATCTACATTGAAAATCTGTTGTTTAGTGTAGCCACCTTCATTGATTGTCTTAACAAGATCTTCTGGATAACTTGCTGCAGCTTCTACACCAGCACTTGCTGCTTCACCTTGTACTTTTATGATATGGAGATGGCTTCTTTCCATAAACCTCATGAGCTAACTTCTGCTAGCTTCAAATTTTCTTCTGCAGCTTCCTCACCTCTCTCAGCCTTCATAGAATTGAAGAGAGTTAGGATCTTGCTCTGGATTTGGTGTTGACTTAAGGGAATATTGTGGCTAGTTTGATCTTCTATCCAGACCACTAATACTTTCTCCATATCAGTGATAAGGCAGTTTTGCTTTCTTATCATTCATGTGTTCACTGGAGCAGCACTTTTTAACTTCTTTTAAGAACTTTTCCTTTGCATTCACAACTGGGCTGGCACAAGAGGCCTAACTCTCTGCCTATCTTTGCTTTCAACATGCCTTCATCACTAAGCTTGATTATTTCTAGCTTTTGATTTAAAATGAGACGTGCAACTCTTCCTTTCCTTGAACACTTTGAGGCTATTATAGGGTTATTAACTGACCTAATTTTAAAATTGTGTGTCAAGGAATAAGGAGGCCCAAAAAGACAGACGGGGAGTGGCCAATTGGTGGAGCAGACAGAACTCACACAACATTACATTCACAGTCTTACATGGGTGTGGCTTGTGGTGCCCCAAACAATTACAATAGTAAGGATCACTGATTGCAGATCCCCATAACAAATATAATAATGAAAAAGTTTGAAATATGGTTAGAATTACCAAAATGTGACACAGAGACACCAGGTGAACAAATACTGTTGGCAAAATGGTGCTAATAGCCTTGCTCTGAGGAGGATTGCCACAAACCTTCAATTTGGGAAAAACACAATATTTGAAAAGCCAACAAAGTGAAGTGCAATAAAACAAGGTCTGCCTGTATAACCTCTTATGTGTTCTTGCAAAGGGTAAGATTAGTGTCATTTTTTTCCCATAAGTGTTTGGTAATCCTTCTGGGTAAAGCCATTCAGACCTATACAGTTTTTATTTGGAAGGATAATAAATGTAGACATAAATTTTTGTAGTGCTATTCATATTTCTCTCTTATGTCAGTTGTGGTAAAGTACACTTTTCTAGGGAGTTGTTCATTTTGTTTAGTTTCCCTATTTGAAGGGAAAGTGAATTGTTTACTACTTTCTTTTTTAAAGTTCTGATTATTCTTGGCTATTCTTTCTTTTTATTATAATTAGTTTTATGAGGATTTATCAATCTTATTAGTCTTTTCAAAGGACAAGCTAATTTTCTATATGTTTGCTTTTTATTTTATTAATTTCTGCTCTTTTATTTATATTTTCTCTGTCCATTTTATTAAAAAACATTGAAGGCTGTACCATGCACATAGCCTGGAAGTTTTAATATTCCAATGCAATGGCAATAAAAATTCCAACAAGTTTCTTTGTTTTGTGAAACTTGGCAATATAATTCTGGACTTTGTGCTATGTGTATGACTAAACCAAAAGAGAAATGACAAACTGGGGAAAATATTTGCATCTTATATGATAGACAAATGCTTAGTTTTCTTAATCACTTTTACAAATCAATAAGAAAAATACCAACAAACCAATATTAAAACATGCAAAGGACATGAATAGTTAGGTTAGAGATGAGGAAAAATAAAAGAGTCTTAAACATAGGAATACTATTCAACCCCACCTATGGTATTCAAACTAAAAATTTTAAAAAGAAAATGGGGACTTCCCTGGTGACGCAGTGGCCTGCCAATGCAGGGGACATGGGTTTGAGGCTTGGTCTGGGAAGGTCCCACATGCCGTGAAGCAACTAAGCCCTGTGCACCACAACTACTGAGCCTGCACTATAGAGCCCGTGAGCCGCAACTACTGAGCCCATGAGCCACAACTACTGAAGCCCACATGCCTAGAGCCCGTGCTCCACAACAAGAGAAGCTGCAATGAGAAGCCTGTGCACTGCAATGAAGAGTAGCCCCCGCTTGCTGCAACTAGAGAAAGTCCACATGCAGCAAAAATAAATAAATCAATTAATTTTTTAAAAAGTGAAAATGTACAAAATTACAACAAAAATTGACATACCCACATATATGAAAGGAAATTTCAATAATGAATAAACCAATCAGGCCAAAATTTAATAAGAGTGAAGAATATTTGAACAGCATAAATAGCAATCTTGAATTAATGAGCATATCTAGAACCCTGCACTCAAAGACTATGTGAAATTTTAGCAAATTTGGGAGATACTAGGCCACAAAGCCAACCTCAGTGAATACCAAATAGTCTATTTCATATACATAATACTATCTAATAGCTATTCAAAGATAAAAATCAATGATAAAATATAGCAAAAAAGCCATATTCCTTTGGAAATGAAAGAAATGCATTGCTGAATAATTCAAGGGATAGGAAAATCACAATGGAAGATGTGAAATATTCATGAAAGAATCATAAAGAATGACTATGTGTCAATACCTGAGTGATGCTGCTAAAATGCTAATTAGAGGAAAATTTAACTTAAGTGCATCCATTAGAAAATAAGGAATAGTGACCATTATTGAAATAAGTTTTCAAAACCAAGACTATAAAAAGAAGAGAGTAATCCCAAAGACAGCAGAAGAAAGTGTATAAAGCACAAATATCAGTGAAAGAGGAAGCAAAGGAGCCAGGATGATAGCCAATCAAGCCAAGAGCTAGTTCCTCAGGAAGGACTAGTGATAAACTAGACAAATGGAGGGATTAATCATTTTTTTTCCTCTGAGAAGATTTTAAATTACAAATTCATTTTTTAATTTGTTATAGATCTATTCACATTTTCTACTTCTTTTTGAGTCTGTTTTGTTAATTTTTGTCTTTGTAGAAATGTATTCATTTCATCTGAATTGTCTAATTTGTTGTCATAAAGTTCTTGACAGTATTCCTTTTTAATAATTTACAGGGGGGCCTGGTCAAGATGGCGAAAGAGTAAGACACAGAGATCACCTTCCTTCACACAGATACAGTAGAAATACATCTACACGTGGGACTGCTCCTACAGAACACCTACTGAACGCTGGCAGAAGACGTCAGACCTCCCAAAAGGCAAGAAACTCCCCACGTACCTGGGTAGGGCAAAAGAAAAAAGAAGTAACAGGTACAAAAGAATAAGGACGGGACCTGCACCATTGGGAGGGAGCTGTGAAGGAGGAAAGGTTTCCACACACTAGGAAGCCGCTTTGCGGGCGGAGACTGCGGGTGGCAGAGGCGGGAAGCTTCAGAGCCACGGAGGAGAGCACAGCCACAGGGGTGCGGGGGCAAAGCGGAGAGATTCCCGCACGGAGGATCGGTGCCGAGTAGCACTCACCAACGCGAGAGGCTTGTCTGCTCACCCGCCGGGGCGGGCGGGGGCTGGGAGCTGAGGCTCGGGCTTCGGAGGTCAGATCCCAGGGAGAGGACTGGGGTTGGTGGCGTGAACACAGCCTGAAGGGGTTAGCGCACCACAGCTAGTTGGGAGGGAGTCCGGGAAAAAGTAGCTGGGAGGGAGTCCGGGAAAAAGTCTGCAGCTGCCGAGGAGGCAAGAGACTTTTTCTTGCCCCTTTGTTTCACGGTGCACAAGGAGAGGGGATTCAGAGCGCCGCCTAAACGAGCTCCAGAGACGGGCGCGAGCCGCGGCCATCAGTGCGGATCCCACAGCAACAGGGGTGCCAAGGGAAAAACGGAGAGATTCCCGCACAGAGGCTCGGCGCCGAGCAGCACTCACCAGCCCGAGAGGCTTGTCTGCTCACCTGCCGGGGCGGGCGGGGGCTGGGAGCTGAGGCTTAGGCTTCAGATGGATCGCAGGGAGGGGACTGGGGTTGGCGGCGTAAACACAGCCTGAAGGGGTTAGCTCACCACAGCTAGCCGAAGGGAGCCTGGGAAAAAGTCTGCAGCTGCCGAAGAGGCAAGAAACATTTTCTTGCCTCTTTGTTTCACGGCATGCAAGAAGAGGGGATTCAGAGCGCCGCCTAAACGAACTCCAGAGACGGGCGCGAGCCGCGGTTATCAGCGCGGACCCCAGAGACGGGCATGAGACGCTAAGGCTGCTGCTGCCGCCACCAAGAAGCCTGTGTGCGAGCACAGGTCAGTCTCCACACCGCCCCTCCTGGGAGCCGGTGCAGCCCGCAGCCCGCCACTGCCAGGCTCCCGTGATCCGGGGACAACTTTCCCGGGAGAATGCACTGCGCGCCTCAGGCTGCTGCAACATCATGCTGGCCTCTGCCGCCGCAGGCTTGCCCCGCCTCCTCTGCACCCCTCCCTCCCCCTGGCCTGAGTGAGCCAGAGCCCCCTAGTCAGCTGCTCCTTTAACCCCTTTCTGTCTGGGCGGGGAACAGACGCCCTCAGGCGACCTACATGCAGAGGCGGGTCCAAATCCAAAGCTGAACCCCGGAAGCTGTACGAACAAAGAGGAGAAAGGGAAATCTCTCCCAGCAGCCTCAGAAGCAGCGGATTAAAGCTCCACAAACAACTTGATGTGCCTGCATATGTTGAATACCTGAATAGACAACGAATCATTCCAAATTCAGGAGGGGGACTTTGGGAGCAGGAGATATTAATTTTTCCCCTTTTCCTTTTTTTGTGAGTGTATATGTGTGTGCTTCTGGGTGAGATTTTGTCTGTAGAGCTTTGCTTTCACCATTAGTCCTAGAGTTAGGTCCGTCCTTTTTTTTTTTTTTTAATTAAAAAACTTTTTTTCCTAATAAATGTTTTCTTAATAATTTTTTCCTTATTTTCTATTTTTAAAAAATTAAAAAAAAATTTAAATAAGTTTTTTCATATTTTTTATTTTAAAAAATTAAAAAAATTTTTTCTTAATAATTTTTTTTCTTAATTTTTTTTCTTATTTTGTATTATAAAAAATTAATAAATCTATTTGTAAAAATTAAAAAATATTTTTTTCTTAATAAATTTATTCTTAATAATTTTTTTCTTATTTTTATTATAATAGCTTTATTTTATTTTATTTTATCCTCTTTCTTTCTTTCTTTCTTTCTTTCTTTCTATTTTTTTCTCCCTTTTATTCTGAGCCATGTGGATGAAAGGCTCTTAGTGCTCCAGCCAGGCATCACGGCTGTGCCTCTGAGGTGGGAGAGCCAACTTCAGGACACTGGTCCACAAGAGACCTCCCAGCTCCATGTAATACCAAATGGCGAAAAACTCTCAGAGATCTCCATCTCAACATCAAGACCCAGCTTCACTCAACGACCAGCAAGCTACAGTGCTGGACACCCTATGCCAAACAACTAGCAAGACAGGAACACAGCCCCATCCATTAGTAGAGAGGCTGCCAAAAATCATAATAAGGCCACAGACACCCCAAAACACACCACCAGACGTGGATGTGCCCACCAGAAAGACAAGATCCAGCCTCATCCACCAGAACACAGGCACTAGTGCCCTCCACCAGGAAGCCTACACAACCCACTGAAACAACCTTAGCCACTGGGGACAGATACCAAAACCAACAGGAACTACGAACCTGCAGCTTGTGAAAAGGAGACCCCAAACACAGTCAGATAAGCAAAATGAGAAGACAGAAAAACACACAGCAGGTGAAGGAGCAGGGTCAAAATACACCAGACCTAACAAATGAAGAGGAAATAGGCAGTGTACCTGAAAAAGAATTCAGAATAATGATAGTAAAGATGATACAAAATCTTGGAAATGGAATAGACAAAATGCAAGAAACATTTAACAAGGACGTAGAAGAACTAAAGAGGGACCAAGCAACGATGAAAAATACAATAAATGAAATTTAAAATACTCTAGAAGGGATCAATAGCAGAATAACTGAGGCAGAAGAACGGGTAAGTGACCTGGAAGGTAAAATAGTGGAAATAACGGCTGCAGAACAGAATAAAGAAAACAGAATGAAAAGAACTGAGGACAGTCTCAGAGACCTCTGGGACAACATTTAATGCACCAACATTCGAATTATAGGGGTCCCAGAAGAAGAAGAGAAAAAGAAAGGGACTGAGAAAATATTTGAAGAGATTATAGTTGAAAACTTCCCTAATATGGGAAAGGAAATAGTTAATCAAGTCCTGGAAGCACAGAGAGTCCCATACAGGATAAATCCAAGGAGAAACATGCCAAGACACATATTAATCAAATTATCAAAAATTAAATGTAAAGAAAACATAGTAAAAGCAGCAAGGGAAAAACAACAAATAACACACAAGGGAATCCCCATAAGGTTAACAGCTGATCTTTCAGCAGAAACTCTGCAAGCCAGAAGGGAGTGGCAGCACATACTGAAAGTGATGAAGGAGAAAAACCTACAACCAAGATGACTGTACCCAGCAAGGATCTCATTCAGATTTGATGGAGAAATTAAAATCTTTACAGACAAGCAAAAACTGAGAGAGTTCAGCACCACCAAACCAGCTTTACAACAAATGCTAAAGGAACTTATTTAGGCAAGAAACACAAGAGAAGGAAAACACCTACAATAACAAACCCAAAACATTTAAGGAAATGGGAATAGGAACATACATATCGATAATTACCTGAAATGTAAATGGATCAAATGCTCCCACCAAAAGACACAGACTGGCTGAATGGATACAAAAGCAAGACCCATATATATGCTGTCTACAAGAGAACCACTTCAGACTTAGAGACACATACAGACTGAAAGTGAGGGGATGGAAAAAGGTATTCCATGCAAATGGAAATCAAAAGAAAGCTGGAGTAGCAATTCTCATATCAGACAAAACAGACTTTAAAATAAAGACTATTACAAGAGACAAAGAAGGAAACTATATAATGATCAAGGGATCGATCCAAGAGGAAGGTATAACAATTGTAAATATCTATGCACCCAACATAGGAGCACCTCAATACATAAGGCAAATGCTAACAGCCATAAAACGGGAAATCGACAGTAACACAATCATAGTAGGGGACTCTAACACCCCACTTTCACCAATGGACAGATCATCCAAAATGAAAATAAATAAGGAAACACAAGCTTTAAATGATATATTAAACAAGATGGACTTAATTGTTATTTATAGGACATTCCACCCAAAAACAACAGAATACACATTTTTCTCAAGTGCTCATGGAATATTCTCCAGGATAGATCATATCTTGGGTCACAAATCAAGCCTTGGTACATTTAAGAAAATTGAAATCGTATCAAGTATCTTTTCTGACCACAACGCTATGAGACTAGCTATCAATTACAGGAAAAGAACTGTAAAAAATACAAACACATGGAGGCTACACAATACACTACTTAAAAACGAAGTGATCACTGAAGAAATCAAAAAATACCTAGAAACAAATGACAATGGAGACACGACGACCCAAAACCTATGGGATGCAGCAAAAGCAGTGCTAAGAGGGAAGTTTATAGCAATACAAGCCTACATCAAGAAACAGGAAACATCTCGAATAACAACCTAACCTTGCACCTAAAGCAATGAGAGAAAGAAAAGCAAAAAAACCCCAAAGCTAGCAGAAGGAAAGAAATCATAAAGATCAGGTCAGAAATAAATGAAAAAGAAATGAAGGAAACAATAGCAAAAATCAATGAAACTAAAAGCTGGTTCTTCGAGAAGATAAACAAAATTGATAAACCATTAGCCAGACTCATCAAGAGAAAAAGGAAGAAGACTCAAATCAATAGAATTAGAAATGAAAATGGAGAAGTAACCACTGACACTGCAGAAATACAAACTATCATGAGAGATTACTACAAGCAACTCTATGCCAATACAATGGACAACTTGGAAAAAATGGACAGATTCTTAGAAATGCACAACCTGCCGAGACTGAACCAGGAAGAAATAGAAAATATGAACAGACTAATCACAAGCACTGAAATTGAGACTGTGATTTAAAATCTTCCAACAAACAAAAGCCCAGGACCAGATGGCTTCACAGGCGAATTCTATCAAACATTTAGAGAAGAGCTAACACCTATCCTTCTCAAACTCTTCCAAAATATTGCAGAGGGAGGAACACTCCCCAACTCATTCTATGAGGCCACCATCACCCTGATACCAAAACCAGACAAAGATGTCACAAAGAAAGAAAACTACAGGCCAATATCACCGATGAACATAGATGCAAAAATCCTCAACAAAATACTAGCAAACAGAATGCAATAGCACATTAAAAGGATTATACACCATGATCAAGTGGGGTTTATTCCAGGAATGCAAGGATTCTTCAATATACGCAAATCAATCAACGTGATACATCATATTAACAAACTGAAGGAGAAAAACCATATGATCATCTCAATAGATGCTGAGAAAGCTTTTGTAAAAATTCAACACCCATTTATGATAAAAGCCCTGCAGAAAGTAGGCATAGAGGGAACTTTCCTCAACATAATAAAGGCCATATATGACAAACCCACAGCCAACATTGTCCTCAATGGTGAAAAACTGAAACCATTTCCACTAAGATCAGGAACAAGACAAGGTTGCCCACTCTCACCACTATTATTCAACATAGTTTTGGAAGTGTTAGCCACAGCAATAAGAGAAGACAAAGAAATAAAAGGAATCCAAATTGGAAAAGAAGAAGTAAAGCTGTCACTGTTTGCAGATGACATGATAGTATACATAGAGAATCCTAAAGATGCTACCAGAAAACTACTAGAGCTAATCAATGAATTTGGTAAAGTAGCAGGATACAAAATTAGTGCACAGAAATCTCTTGCATTCCTATATACTAATGATGAAAAATCTGAAAGTGAAATTAAGAAAACACTCCCATTTACCATTGCAACAAAAAGAATAAAATATCTAAGAATACACCTACCTAAGGAGACAAAAGACCTGTATGCCGAAAATTATAAGACACTGATGAAAGAAATTAAAGATGATACAAATAGGTGGAGAGATATACTATGTTCTTGGACTGGAAGAATCAACATTGTGAAAATGACTCTACTACCCAAAGCAATCTACAGATTCAATGCAATCCCTACCAAACTACCACTGGCATTTTTCACAGAACTAGAACAAAAAATGTCACAATTTGTATGGAAACACAAAAGACCCCGAATAGCCAAAGCAATCTTGAGAATGAAAAATGGAGCTGGAGGAATCAGGCTTCCTGACTTCAGACTATATTACAAAGCAATAGTAATCAAGACAGTTTGGTACTGGCACAAAAACAGAAATATAGATCAATGGAACAGGATAGAAAGCCCAGAGATAAACCCACGCACATATGGTCAACTTATCTTTGACAAAGGAGGCAAGCATATACAGTGGAGAAAAGACAGCCTCTTCAATAAGTGGTGCTGGGAAAACTGGACAGGTAACATGTAAAAGTATGAAATTAGAACACTCCCTGCCACCATACACAAAAATAAACTCAAAATGGATTAAAGACCTAAGTGTAAGGCCAGACACTATCAAACTCTTAGAGGAAAACATAGGCAGAACACTCTATGACATAAATTACAGCAAGATCCTTTTTGACCCAGCTCCTAGAGAAATGGAAATAAAAACACAAATAAACAAATGGGACCTAATTAAACTTAAAAGCTTTTGCACAGCAAAGGAAACCATAAACAAGACCAAAAGACAACCCTCAGAATGGGAGAAAATATTTGCAAATGAAGCAACTGACAAAGGATTAATCTCCAAGATTTACAAGCAGCTCATGCAGCTCAATAACAAAAAAACGAACAACCCAATCCAAAAATGGGCAGAAGATCTAAATAGACATTTCTCCAAAGAAGATATACAGATGGCCAACAGACACATGAAAGAATGTTCAACATCATTAATCATTAGAAAAATGCAAATCAAAAGTATAATGAGGTATCATCTCACACTGGTCAGAATGGCCGTCATCAAAAAATCTAGAAACAATAAATGCTGGAGAGGGTGTGGAGAAAAGGGAACACTCTTGCACGGTTGGTCGGAATGTAAATTGATGCAGCCACTATGGAGGTTCCTTAAATTACTAAAAATAGAACTACCATACGACCCAGCAATCCCACTACTGGGCATGTACCCTGAGAAAACCATAATTCAAAAAGAGTCATGTACCAAAATGTTCATTGCAGCTCTATTTACAATAGCCAGGACATGGAAGCAACCTAAGTGTCCATCATTGGATGAATGGATAAAGAAGATGTGGCACATATATACAATGG
Organism: Balaenoptera acutorostrata; assembly: GCF_949987535.1. Lineage (NCBI taxonomy): Eukaryota > Metazoa > Chordata > Mammalia > Artiodactyla > Balaenopteridae > Balaenoptera > Balaenoptera acutorostrata. The sequence goes on along the minus strand of NC_080066.1, from coordinate 59,126,846 downwards.
AATATTACTCAGCCATAAAAAGAAATGAAATGGAGGTGTTTGTAATGAGGTGGATGGAGTTAGAGTCTGTCATACAGAGTGAAGTAAGTCAGAAAGAGAAAAACAAATACAGTATGCTAACACATATATATGGAATCTAAGGGGAAAAAAAAAAGGCCATGAAGAACCTAGTGGCAAGATGGGAATAAAGACACAGACCTACTAGAGAATGGACTTGAGGATATGGGGAGGGGGAGGGGTGAGATGTGACGGTGAGAGAGTGTCATGGACATATATACACTACCAGATGTAAAATAGATAGCTAGTGGGAAGCAGCCGCATAGCACAGGGAGATCGGCTCGGTGCTTTGTGACCGCCTGGAGGGGTGGGATGGGGAGGGTGGGAGGCAGGGAGATGCAAGAGGGAAGAGATATGGGAACGTGTGTATATGTATAGCTGATTCACTTTGTTGTAAAGCAGAAGCTAACACACCATTGTAAAGCAATTATACTTCAATAAAGATGTTTAAAAAAAATTACAATTACAATAATAATAATTCCCTTTTCATTTCTGTAAATTCACCAATGATGTCTCCTTTCTCTTTCATGGTTTTCTTAATTTTCCTTTTTTTCTTGGTCAGTCTACCGAGAGGCTTAGCAAATATTGTTGATCTTTTCAAAGAACTCACTTTCAGTCCATTGATATTCTCTACTTCTTTTCTTTGCTCTACTTAATTGATTTTTTCTCTAATTTTTATTATTTCCTTTCTTTGACTTGTTTTAAGTTTAGTTTTCTCTTTTTTTCTAGTTTTTAAAAGTTGGAGCTTACAAAATTAACTTAGATTTTTATTTTCTAATGCAGTCATTCAAAGCTATACATTTCCTTGTAAGGACTGCATTAGATGTTTCCCATAAATTTTGATATGCCATAGTTCCATTTTGTCTGATATTAGTACAGCCACTCCAGCACCCTTGTGGTTATTATTTACATGGTAAATCTTTCTCTATCCTTTAAACTATGTGTGTCTTTGAATCAAAATTGTGTATCTTAGATTTTATTTCTTTGATTGAATCTGAAAATATTTTACCTGATTGGAGTGTTCGGTCCATTTACAGTTAATGTAATTATTGATATGATTGTATTTACATCTGCCATTTTGCTATTTAACTTTTATGTCTCATAATTTTTAATTTGCTCTACTCTTTCTTTACTGTTTTTTTTTCTTTTTGGCATTAAGTAGATACTTCCTATTTCACCATTTTAATTCATTTGCTATCATTGTTATTTTTACTATATTTTGGATGTTATTTTCTTAGTGGTTCTCTTGAGATTACAATATGTAACTTAATTTATCAAAACTAATTTCAGATCAATACTAATGTAATTCCAATAAAATATAAATATTTTCTTCCAATAAAGCTCCATTTCTTCCCCTCTCCTTTGTGCTATTATTACCGATTACATTACACACACATAGGTTAAAATTCCACAATAAATACAGGATTATCGTTATTTTCATGCAAATGTGTTTAAATGAGTTAAGTCAAGAAAAAAGGAAATGATATATTTATGATGTCATCTGTGTCTGAAGTGAGGAAACACACTGAATGCTCAGAAAGTCCACAAGTCTGCCTGGCCTCTGTTTTCTTATTCTGAGTTCTTATTTCCCCTTTGAGCATCACACTCAAAGACAGGAAGCTAGTCAGGGCCCCTCCAGTTTCATCTGATATCAATAAATATTTCTCAAAAATGTAGCTACATAATCTTTCATAACACATGAAATTTCAAATTTCTCTCCTAACCTCAATTTTCAGTATTTTCTTAAAATTTGTATTGGAGTATAGCTGATTTACAATGTTGTGTTAGTTTCAGGTGTACAGCAAAGTGAATTAGTTATACATATACATATATCCACTCTCTAATAATGTTCAGACAGGTTTTCTTTTCTGTAAAACTTGATTTGTATTTCCCTTTTCATAATTCCTGGATTCTTATAAATATACAGTCAGTCCTCCATTTCTGCAGGGTCTCCATCTGCAGATTCAACCAACCATGGGTTGAAATTTCGGGGTGCATCCATGGATGCAAAACCTGTTGATAGGGAGGGCCAACTGTATACATTGTTCTGCGCCATTTCATATAAGTAACTTGAGCATTCACAGATTTTGGTATCTGTGGGGCTCCTGGGGCCAACGGCCCACGGATACCTAAGGACAACTAATACTAATTTGTTCAATCTCAGAAACCCACAACACCCTTGAAACCCTTTTAGACTATCCTCTTCTCCCTCTTTTCCCACCTCCACATCTCCCTCCCCATCAAAGTAGAGAAATCAATCCTCCAGTCTCCAGGAGCCCAGGTTTGTGTCTCTTTTAGTATTTCTTACCAGTCTGCCCAGTTCTGTATTTGCTTGTGTCTTAACCTCCTAAATGGACTACAGTGCCCATGGAACAGGGGGCCATCCCTTACTTATATCTCTAAGCCTGCCTTATTCCCAGCGAAGACTCACACATAGTGGGTACTCACTATGTGTTCAGATAAGTGGAATTTTGGTTTGTTGGCAAAGCTGGACTTGCTCTGGGCCCACCCCTTCTTCATATGGGCCACAAGCCCCCCGTGTCACTGGGCCTTTTGTGTCTCTGACATTCTCCAGCTTATGCTTCTTGGGAACATTTGTGGGCTATTAGTCATCTTATGTAGAACAGGATATATCTGTCACTTCTCTGAGAAATCTTCCCTTCAGCAAGATTTATTTTAAGAACTGTGTGAAAAGAGAAAATTTCACAGGCAACCCTGTGAAAATCTGGTCCTTTGCCAACATGTGAGATCAAGTGCCCTGAGTACCTGTCTGACTGCAGCTGACCCTGCCCACCCCGGGGCCTCCTTTTCAGTGCAGTTCTCATAGGCTGGCCTCCGGGCTGCGAGTTCTGAGTCTTCCAGGAAGCTGCTCGTCAGTGAGGACACCTCTGCTTCCCCGCTCTCCAGGGCTCCTGGCCTGCGTGAGGTGTAAGTTCTCTAGAACAACGTGGCTGATGATCATGCATAGCATCTCCCTGAATCCTCAGGGCCACCTTGGACATCACTATGACCCCACAGAAGAAGGGAAAACTGAGGGGACAGCTGGAATGTGGTGGAGCTGGGCTTTGAGCTCAGGCTAGCGGTCTCCACATCCAAGGCTCTATCCGGTAGACTGAGCTGGCTGGTGATATGCCACTGGCTGCAGCAAGCCTTCACTGAGTTTGGAGCAGGTGGAACCAAATAGCTGTTAGACAAGAACCAGAGGTCTTTGAGGGGATGCAGGATGCTGAAGGTTACCATCCAAAACTCAGCTGGGGGTAGGCCCCTCCCCACTACACACCATCCTGCCAAGGGAGTGAGCGCGGCTGTCAGCACTCCATGGGGGAGTTAGCACTCTGTCCCATCTTTGGCTATTGGTATAATCTCTGCCACCTGGACAGCTGGCGTCCAGGGCTGCGGTTCCACTAGCTCTGACCCGAGGTTGGTTGGGCTCCGTGAACTCTCCGCTTCCCCCAAGCCCAAAGGAGAAGATTCTCCTCTCTTCAAGGCTGGAGTTAAACAGAAAAGGAGCAGGGTGGCGGCTTCCTCCGCATTCTGGGACGCACATGTCGGGTGAGAAACGCTGGGGCTTGATGGGAGCTGCCAGCGCCCTGCTCCAGGCTTCCTGCATCAGCCAGGAGGCTTCCCACCGCATCCTACCCAACACCCCCACAGCGAGTTTCCATAGCAACTTTCGGGAGGAATTTCCAGGGCTCACAGATTCTGTCACAGTAACCCAGTGAGGGGAGAAGGAGGACAAGGACCCTACACGCAGGTAGAGGCTGAGGCCCTGGAGGCCCCAGCGAGGTCAGGCGAGCAGAGCGAGGTGGGCTCTGTGGAGAGTGGTGGAGAGGTCGGGGCTCTGGTTGGTCATCACCAGCTCCAAACAACAGGTCACACGTTGTTCCTGGGCATCTCGCTTTAGACAATACAGCGAACCTCAGAGAGGGTCATGATTAAATGAGGGAGAGCTGCAGTCTTCTCATTTGATCTTTCCTGTGAATTAGGGCAAGACTAGCCAGGATTTGGATGCCAGGGGAGGGCCGCCTGTGGGTGTCTGTGGAATTGAAATGAAATTATGCAAGCAGATGGCTTGATGAAGAGACAAAAATATGGATAGAAAAGCATCCTAGCCATGGAGATGCTAATTTTTTTAAAGCTTTTAATAATGACACAACTTTGCATATCAAAGTTGTCTTCTAGCTTTTATTAAGTCCCCCGGTACATTTTCAACAGCACACTGCTCTAAACCACGCACAAGCATTTTAAAGTGGAGGATCAGACAGCCTGCTTCTTAACATCCAAGCTCTGAGCACGTAACATCCAGCACGCACATCCGTGCTGCAGGTTTACAACCCACCCAGGCTGTGCTGTGCATTCTGGGGAGTAGAAGGTGACTACGCTGTGAGCCCTGTCCTTGAACTGAGGGTAACCAGCAGGGGCGATTGGGGCACTTACAACTACTGCCGGGAGTGCCAGCGACATTCCAAAGAAGGCAGAAGTACCTCCGGCTGGAAATCAGGAAGGTTTCACTGGAAGGTTTCTCCAGTGAAGGCAGAGTTTAGCCTGAAGACAGGCTCCAGGTGGAGGGAGAAATACAAGCTTGAGACCCCAGGGCAGGAGAGGGTGAGAGGGTGAGGAGGCTGGTGGAGGGTGGGGTTAAGCCAAGGTGAACCCCTTCTGCCTGCACTCCCTCTGAACAATCGCCAGTAAACTTCTGACGAACCGGCAGGTCTCAGCTTTTCACTAGAGTAGAGAGTCATTCTATCTTATCTTCAGGCTTCTGTGGGGATTAATTCAGTCAAGAATTCAGCCTTGGTCCTGGCACACAGCAAGCACTTAACAGATTATAATGTAACAGATAAAGTAAAAACCATGGAAGTTGGGCAATAAGAAAGAATCCTATGTTATAATGTTTGGGGTTAAAGCTAAGGAGTATGTGTGAGTGCGGGTGTTTGGATGACTCTCTGCTTTGGGACATTTCTCTAAGAATTGTATAATAAAACCTAATTTGTTGGCTCACTCCGTCCCACCGTTTACCCTTCCACCATGGAACAGCCAGTGAGATGCACTGGGAGTGCTCCCTGAGGACCAACACCTCTGCAAGTTCTATTATCCACAGTCAGAGGTGCTAAGTGAGAACCCAGGCTTTGCAGATAGATGTCTGTTGAGTTCGACCTTCCTTTGCCCCTTCATCCCTCTGTGGGCCATTGACACAAATGGACACTGGGAGAATATTGTGTGAGAAGTTCTGCCTCCTGCGGGTTCAGTACAGAATCAGACAGGAGGATATTGAACACAGGCATTGTAGAGGTTAAAAGCTCATGTGGTCTAGATAGCACAGATGAGGCCAGCTTGTCACAGCTGCATCCCACTGGGGTCCCTGTGATCATCCCCATGCCTCTTCTCTGGTAGCAGGCACCCTTCATGCACCTTCAGAAGACATCCTCCAGGCTCCTGCACCCACTCTGCTCCTACACTCCTGAAGTTTCACCCTTGCTCAGCCTGAGGCCACTTCCTGCCCTGCTTCTCCACCCCAGTTTCTCCCGGTAGCACTACCTTCACAAATCACTTCCATAGAAAACCTTGTCTCAGGGTCTGCTCCTGGGGAATCCATTGGTCCTGCAAAGCAGATTCTAAGGATAGTATTCTGAAGTTGGATCCCATCACTGGGAATGGATGGTGTGATTCATTGGGACAGGTGCAGTTGAAAAAGGATGCATTGTTGTGTGCAATAACTCTGGTATTTAGGAGATGTGGGGAAATGGTAACCATAAGGACTATGAAATTGTGATTGGTTGTTGCTGGTGCTATGGGTACCCTGAAAAGAGGAAATGACAAACTTAAGTCAGACAATTACTACAGTGGTAGCTTGGTACAGGCCGAGGTAGGTGTGTATCCTTACTAGGGCAGATAAGCATGGCTTCTGATATGTGGTAGGCAGCTATTAATCTGCCAAATGCAAGTTAAAAAAAATTCATTTTTTTTAAAGAGCAGTTTTAGGTTCACAGCAAAATTGAGGGAAAATACAGAGAGTTCATAGATACTCCCTGCTCCCTGCTCAGCCTCCCCCACTATTAACATTCCTGCAGCAGAGTGCTAGTTGGAGTGAATATAGATACTTAAACTTCCTTTAGATCCCCTTACCCACTACCATTTATATATAGTTGTCTTAAATGTTTTCTCTGTATACACTTAACACCTTATAAGACAGTGTAATAGAGAGTGTTGTAATTTTTGCTTCAACTGTCAAACATAATTTAGAAACTAAAGGGGAAAAAGAAAATGTATTACATTTACCCCCCCTGTTATTTTTCACTTTCTCCATTGTTCTTTCTTCCTTTCTGATATCCCAAGGTTCTTTCTTTTATCATTTCCTTTCTGTTTAGAGGACTTATTTTAGTTATCCTTTTAAGGTAAGTGTACTTAAAAAAATTCTCTTAAATTTTCTTCATCTGAGAATATTCTTGATTTCCCCCTTATTTCTGAAAGCTATTTTCACTGGATATAGAATTCTAGATTGACTACTCTTTTTTTGTACTTGGAAAATGTCATACTATTTCCTACAAGGCTCCAATGTTTCTGATGAGAAATCTCCAGTCATTCAAATTGCTTTCACCTTATAGGTAATGTGTTGTTTCTCTCTGGCTGCTTTCAAGATTTGTTTTGTTTTGTTTTCAGAAGTCTCACAATGATGCATCTTAATGTGCATCTCTTTGAGTTTCATGTTTGGGATTCTATCAACTTCTTGAATTTGAGAGCTTATATCTTTTGCCAAATTCTGAAATTTTTCATCCATAAGTCTTTGAATTCATTTCCAACCCCACCATTCTTCTCTTCCTGCAGTACTGAGATGACATAAATAACAGCTTTTTGTTATTGTCCCACAACTCTGTGAAGCTCTGTTTATTTATATATTTATTTTTGTCTATTCTCTCCCTGTTATTCAGATTGGGAATTTCTATTGTTCATCTTCAAGTTCATTGATTCTTTCTTCTGTTCACTTCTATCTGGTGTTGAGTCTGTCTGTTGAATTTTGTTTTTCTCATTTTAGTTAATGTAATTTTGTTTTCTAAAATTTCCATTTGATTCTCCTTTATATCTTCTATTTCTTTGCTGAGACATTCTAATTCCTATTTTTTTCTTTGGTTTCAAGCATGTGTGTAACTTTTTATTGAAGCATTTTTATAATGCCTGCCTTAAAATCTTTGCCAGGTAATCTTAACATCGGTGTTATCTAAGTGTTAACATCTATTGATTTTTCACCTGAGTACATATTAACCTGATTCTTGGTATAATTACGGTTTTTTAATTGAAAACCTTCTATTTTGGGTATTATATTATGAGAGTCGAGGTCTTATCTAAACTTCTCTTAGATGGCTTTGATTGACATCATTGTGGTAGGGAAGGGTGGGGATTTGCCTTGCTGCAATTAGTGGGTGTAGAAGTCCAGATCCCTTATTTGGCCTCTGTTATCCCTCAGGCAGGGAGGAGGCTCCTCATTACTGTCAATGGAGTTGGAATTTCTAGATCTCCAGTCAGCCTTCACTGAAATCACCAGGCTGGGAGGGATGAGTCCCTCATCACTGCACCCATGTGGCCTCCACTGACACTGGGCAGGAGCAGCCTTCATATGCCTGGGTGTTGGTGAAGGTTTTGACCCTCCACCAAACCTCCTCTTACACAAACCCAGGGAGGGGGTGGGCACCTCATTATTGCCAGATGGGAGTGGAAGTTCAGGCTCCCATGGTCTCCCCTGACACCATGGGTGGGCACTCCTTACTCCCTGGAAATGAAAGTCCCAACTCCTTACTTGACCTTCTCAGACACCAGCCTGGTGCTGGGAAGGAGGATTTGGAGTATCAGCATGACCTGGTGAGAGTAGAGGTCTAGGTCCCACCTCAGCCCCTACAGGTGTGGATATGGTGAGGCCACCATTTCTTCTGTAGTATGTGTCTGGAGTTGAGTGATTGTTGTCTTAAAGTTTTCTGTCTTGCTAGGTTGGCTGTTTCCTGAAATTTTGGCTAGAGAAAGAAACCCTTGGCAATATATATATATATATATATATATATATATATATATATATATATATATATATTTCTCCTTTAACACTTTGTTGTTTCTAGGTTGTCAGCTTCTTTAGCTCCAAGCCTTGGATATATAAGACTGAAAGAAATCTCAAAAAATTCACAGCCATGTTGCTCTCTTGGTCCTGAGGTTCCTAACACATCTGCTTTCTCTCCACCTTTCATAGCCTTTTTATGTTTGTTTAACAGAACTTCCAGGGTTTTTAGCTGTGCTTAGTGGGAGGAATTGTACATCTATACCATCTTTCTGTTACTGAACACTGACACACATTGAGGCCAAACAATACCAAAATGTCAAAGTTTGGAGCATAGAAATGTTTATTGCAGGGCCATACAAGGAGATGGGTGGCTCATGCTCCAAAAAACCCCTAACTAACTCCCCAAAAGATTTCAGCAAAGCATTTTTAAAGGCAAGGTGGGGGGGCATGGTTGGTTGTTGCAAACTTCTTGGTATAGGAATCCTTTGTTCTTGCAGCTGTCCAGTAGATCAGGTCATGAATGTTCCTATAAACCTCCAACAAAACAAATGTTATTCTCTGTTCTGCAACTTTTTATCTCTATACGAATGGAAAAGTGTTATAGCCTTAAAGGTCAGAGCCTTGAGAATGGGCTATTCTGTATATTTCAGGCTATAGCCAACATTCTTAACTCCAAGCAAAAGCAATAGAATACAAAGGTTAAAGTAAAAGAAATAGATCTAATATGGAGTCAGATTTGTTCTTCCCTATTACAGTCCCAGAGGCAGAAGTCTCAAGCAGTTTTAAAAGAAAATATTTTATCCAGCATTTATAATTTTCTCTAGCAGAACTATTAGAAAATTACCTCATCCATTATTACCAATAGAACTTGCAACCATGACTGTTTTCACACAATTTTATAGAACACTTTTTATCTTTTCTTCATTTTTAGAAATGTAGGATGGGAGGAGGACTGTAGTGTCTAGTCAGCGAGTCATCTTGAGAAGGAAGACTTTATTCAGCATATAATGAATATGCTGGGCATTGAGAATCCAACAGTGACTACAAAAAAATTACTACAGCTAAGGACTTAGAGCCTGGGGGGTGGTTGCTGACCACAGTCAGAAGGACAGTGTAGGATGTTAACTTCTCCCTGAGCAGCTTTGTACTCGGAAAGGACACTCAAGCAATTTTTGTGAGTAAGGGAAATTTTCCCAAGTGTATTAGTCAGGTTTCTCCAATGAAACAGAACCAATAAGAAGTATATCTATATCTATGTCTATGTCTGTGTCTACATCTACATCTATGTCTGTCTGTCTATCTATCTACCTACTATCTATCTATCTATCTAAATTATAAGGAATTGGCTTACATAATTATGGAGGCTGAGAAGTCCCAAGTTCTGCAGGTGACAAGCTGGAGCCCCCAGAGAGTCAATGGTGTGGTTCTAAGAGCTGAAAAAGACTCATGTCCTAGCTCATGGCAGTAAGGCAGGAGGAGCTTCCTCTTACTAGAGGGAGGGTCAGCCTTTTTGTTCTATTCAGGCCTTCACTGATTAGAAGAGGTCCACTCATATTGGGGAGGGCAATCTGCTTTACTCAGTCTACCAAGTCAAATGTTAATCTCACCAAGAAGCACCCTCACAGACACACCCAGAATGTTGTTTGACAAATATATGGACACTTCAGGACCCAATGAAGTTGACACATAGAATTAACCATCCAAGTAGGTAAAGTCACTCTAAAGCAAGAAGGATCTCAAGGAGGAGTAGATGAAAAGTAAACCTGAAGGCCAACAGGAGCGGAGAGGGAACCAGTAATGCAAATAACATGAGGGTTGAGTGAACACAATCTATTAGGTGAAAAGAAAGTGTAGTGATTGGAATAGTATCCACCAAAATTCATGTCCACCCAGAAACTCAAAAGGCGACTATATTGAATACAGCACCTTTACAGATCTAATTAGTTAAGATGAGGTCATCATGTATTAGAGTGGGCCCTAAACCCAATGGCTAGTATTCTTATATGGACAGGGAGATATGGAGACCCACAGACACACGCAGAGGGAAGGAGGCATGTGAGGATGGAGGCAGAGATTGGAGTGGTGCAGCTACAAGCCCAGGAAAGGCAAGGACTGCCAGCAACAACCATGCATAGCAGAAATGGATTCTCTCTTAGAGCCTCCAGAAAAAACCAACCCTGCTGACACCTTGATCTCAGACTTTGCCTCCTGAACTGACATAATAAATTTCTGGGGTTTTTTTAAGCCCCATCATATGTGGCCATTTGTTACAGAAGCCCTAGGAAACTAACACAGAAAGTATTTCTGAATGGATTGCATATAAAGTGCACAGGGAGTGAGATGGAGATGGATAGTCAGAAGGGGAAGACCACAAATGGCCTGTGAACCACAGAAAATGGTGTCTTTGTTCTGGGATTCAAAGAAAGCAGATAACTGAATTTCAGTAAAAGAGTGAAATAATAAGATTTATATTTTTATAAAGATCCCTCCAAGACCAGCTGAGCTTCTGAGGCTGGAGGTCAGATGCCCAATGAGAAGGTTAATGTGGAGAAACAGGCGAGAGATGATGGTGGCCAGAATTCTGCAGCAGATGTAGGAATGAAGATATGTAAATGGATCAGAAGATAATGTAGAACCTATAACAGCAAATTTGAATGGATTATATGAAACATAAGGCCAGCTTTCTGGCTTGGGAAATCCTTTGGATGGTAGGACAATTTACTCTTTCTCTGCCTCCTTCTACATACTTCCTTTTCTCTTCTCCTTAATCCCTTACTTACGTCCTTACAATACTTACTTAGCATCAGATGTGTTCTGGATGTTGGAGATAGATACCTGGAGAGAACTGGAAACCACACAGACTTTGCATTCCAAGAGCTCCCCCTCTTCTGGGACAGAGATATGTGAAAAATGACAAAGTAAGATGACAAGGTCTCTAATAGAGGGGCTCACAAGACTACAGATGAGGATGTGTCCAAATCTTGGGGTGGGATAGGGCTAGATGAGAGAAAGCCAAAGAAGGAAGGCCTTTTTATGAGTTCCTGGTGATTTGTCTCATTGCAGAAGATGTTGAAGACTGCAATAGGTCAACATGTGGAAAGGCATGGAAAATTCCATGTGCTGAGTAAGGTCCAGCAGTAGGAAAAGGCATCAGCTCCTCAGGAAGTAGGTGGATGAGGCTCAAGCCTGGGGAGCAGGGAGGGAATTGGCAGGAGGTACCTTGTGGATATCCAGGTGGTTATAGTGGAGAGAGAAGGGGCTGGACATTATCTGTACCAACTTCTTTCATGCCATTTAATCTGGGTACTGGGGGAAAGCATATGGTGTTTGTACAAGGCTTGGAGTTAACAAATGGATCCACTTGAAGGATCCGGCATCCACTTAGCTCATGGGCAAGATTCCTTTTGTGAAGACAGACAGTTTTTGGACAGAGAACACAGATTTGGAGTCAAATATAGTTATTAGGAGTTTGGGTTATGGGTAAAATGAATTTAACACACTCTGCTCTGTCTCACCCACTGAATGCACCTATAAACATTTGGAAGAATGCATGAAGAAGCTATTTGACTGAAAAGTAGTAATGTGTGGACCAAGATGATATAGATACTGGGATGATCAGACAGAGACTTTAAAGTAACAATTATAAATATTCTCCAAGAAGTAAGAGTGAACATTCTTGAAATGAATGAAAGACTAAAAGTCTTGACAGAGTCAAGATGGCAGAATAGGAGGACACGGAATTCTCATCTCTGCACAACAAGGGCACCTACCAGACACTGGTGGAGGACCTCGGGCACCTCAGGGGATGGGAGGAACCCCCAGTGACCGGGTAGAGCATGGGGAAGAGTGAAGGGGGAGGAGAAGTAGAGGTGGGATGGGACTGGCACCCCTGAGGGGAGGCTGGGGGAGGGGAAGGTATCACACACCAGAGGGGGAAAGTGGGGGGGACCATTGGGAGGGCAGAGGATCAAAAGGGAGTGTGGCCAGCCTTTCCCTTGCTCACTTGGGCCCCCGGGAGCCTGCTGAGATCCTGGGCCTCATCCTCTGCCCACCAAGGCCCCTTCCAGCTGAGCGAGTCCTGAGGGAGTGGGAGGGAAGGAAGGGGGAGCAAAAGTAAAGGCCAGACCTATGGGATCAGCACCCGTGAGGGGTGGCTGGGGGAGGGGAGGAGTTCCTACACCCCGCAGGGCCCACCCACAGTTAGGTGTTCAGCAGCGACAGGGGAGACCCTTGGGGGGAGCGGAGGAATGTAAGGGAGTGTGGCCAGTGCTTTCCCTGACCACTTGGGCACCGAGGAGCCTGTTGGGCTCCCGGGTCTAATTCTCTACCCTCGGAAACTCCCTCCTGCCACACAGAGCCCAAGCCCCGCCCCTACACCCCCACCCAGGGCCCTACCTCTACACGTGGCACTTGGCACTCAGAGATCCCCTCTGAGACCCCCTCCAACCATGCTGGGCCTAAACCCTACCCACACACCATTACCCAGGGCTTTACCTCCAAGCTCCAGAGCTCCACACTCCAGAGACCCCCCTCTGGACATGCTGCCTCCCCCTTTCTGTGCAGGTCCTAAGCCTAGGCCCCACTCTACGCTAGAATAGGCCCCGCCCCACCCTAAAACCCATCCCTGCCTAAGTTCCACCTCCTACCTAAGATCTGCCCCCCATAGCCAAGGCCTTTTCAGGCCTTTTTTTTTTCTTTTAGGTTGGGGTTCTGTTTTACCTTGTTGTTCTTGATTCATTTATATATATATATATTTTTTATAAAGTTTATTTTTTTAATAAATTTATTTATTTATTTTTATTTTTGTTTGTGTTGGGTCTTCGTTGCTGTGCACGGGCTTTCTTTAGTTGTGGCAAGGAGGGGCTACTCTTTGTTGCGGTGCACGGGCTTCTTGTTGCAGAGCACAGGCTCTAGGTGTGTAGGCTTCAGTAGTTGTGGCACGCAGGCTCAGTAATTGTGGCGCATGGGCTTAGTTGCTCTGCAGCATGTGGGATCTTCCTGGACCAGGGCTCGAACACATGTCCCCTGCATTGGCAGGCAGATTCTGAACCATTGTGCCACCAGGGAAGCCCTATATTTTTAGTTTTTCTATAAATCTTTTATTTTTCTAATTTTATTTTATTCTTTATAGTTTGTTATTGTTCTGCTCCTTTTGGCTTGTTCCCTCTTCTTCTTTCTTGTTTCTGTTGTGGTTTTGTTTAACCTTGTTGCAGTTGTTTCAATTACGTTTTTATTTTTCCTAATATTTTTTTATCTTTTTAATTTTATATTATTTTAAATTTTTTGTTATTGTACTGCTCCTTTTTTTCTTTTCTTTTGCCACGCTGTGTGTCTTGTGGGATCTTGTTTCCCAGGCTGGGGGTTGGGCCTGAGCTCCTGTGGTGGGAGCGCTGAGTCCAAACCGCTGGACTAACAGAGAACCTCAGACCCCAGGGAATATTAAGCAGAGTGAGGCTTCCCAGAGGTCCACATCTCAGCACCAAGACCTGGCTCTAACCAACTGCCTGCAAACTCCAGTGCTAGACACCTCAGGCCAAACAACAACCCCACCCATCAAAAAAAAAAAAAGAAATGACAAAAATTATGATACAGATGAAGGAGCAAGGTAAAAACATACAAGACCAAATAAATGAAGATGAGATAGGCAACCTACCTGAAAAAGATTTCAGAGTAATGATCGTGAAGATGATCTAAAATCTCAGAAACAGAATGGAGAAAATACAAGAAACCTTTAACCTAGAAGGACCTAGAAGAGGTAAAGAGCAAACAAACAGTGATGAACAACACAATAACTGAAATTAAAAATACTCTAGAAGGAATCAATAGCAGAATAACTGAGGCAGAAGAATGGATAAGTGAGCTGGAAGACAAAATGGTGGAAATAACTGTCACAGAGCAGAATGAAGGAAGAAGAATGAAAAGAATTGAGGACAGTCTCAGAGACCGCTGGGACATCATTAAATGCACCAACATTCTAATTATAGGGGTCCCAGAAGAAGAAGGGAAAGAGAAAGGGTCTGAGAAAATATTTGAAGAGATTATAGTTGAAAACTTCCCTAACATGGGAAAGGAAATAGCCACTCAAGTCCAGGAAATGCAGAGAGTCCTATCCCATACACAATAAACCCTAGGAAAAACACAACAAGACACATATTAATCACACTAACAAAAATTAAATTCAAAGAAAAAATATTAAAAGCAACAAGGGAAAAGCAAAAAATAAAATACAAGGGAATCCCCATAAGGTTATCAGCTGATTTCTCAGCAGAAACTCTACAGGTCAGAAGGGAGTGGCAGGATATAGTTAAAGTGATGAAAGGGAAAAACTTATAACCACAATTACTCTACCCAGCAAGGAGCTCATTCAGATTTGATGGAGAACTAAAAAGCTTTACAGACAAGCAAAAGCTACAGGAATTCAGCACCACCAAACCAGCTACAACAAATGCTAAAGGAACTTTTCTAAGCAGGAAACACAAGAGAAGAAGACCCACAAAAATGAACCCAAATCAATTAAAATGGTAATAGGAACATACATATCAATAATAACCTTGAATGTAAATGGATTAAATGCTCCAACCAAAAGATGCAGACTGGCTGAATGGATACAAAAATAAGACCCTTATATATGCTGTGTACAAGAAACCCACTTCAGACCTAGGCACACATACAGACTGAAAGTGAGGGAATGGAAAAAGATATTCCATGCAAATGGAAATCACAAGAAAGCTGGAGTAGCAATATTCATATCAGATAAAATAGACTTTAAAATAAAGACTCTTACAAGAGATAAGGAAGGACACAACATAATGATCAAGGGATCAATCCAAGAAGAAAACATAACAATTATAAATATTTATGCACCCAACAAAGAGCACCTCAAAACATAAGGCAAATGCTAACAGCCATAAAAGGAGAAATTGACAGTAACACAAAAATAGCAGGGGACTTTAACACCCCACTACACCACTGGACAGATCATGCAAAATGAAAATGAATAATTAAACACAAGCTTTATATGATACAGTAGACCAGATAGATTTTGATATTTATAGGACATTCCACCCAAAAGTGACAGAATACACTTTCTTCTCAACTGCACACAGAATGTTCTCCAGAATAGATCACATCTTGGGTCACAAATCAAGCCTTGCAAAATTTAACAAAATTGAAATCGTATCAAGCATCTTTTCCAACCACAATGCTATGAGATTAGAAATCAATTACAGGAAAAAAACTGTAAAAATCACAAATAAATTGAGGTTAAACAGTGCACTGCTAAATAACCAAGAGATCACTGAAGAAATCAAACAAGAAATTAAAAATTACCTAGAAACAAATGACAATGAAAACACTATGATCCAAAACCTATGGGATGCAGCAAAAGCAGTTCTAAGAGGGAAGTTTATAGCAGTTCAAGCTCACCTCAAGAAACAAGAAAAATCTCAAATAAACTATTTAACCTTACACCTAAAGCAACTAGAAAAAGAACAAAGAAAACCCAAAGTTAGCAGAAGGAAAGAAATCATAAAGATCAGAGCAGAAGTAAATGAAAGAGAAACAAAGAAAACAATAGCAAAGATCAATAAAACTAAAAGTTGGTTCTTTGAGAAGATAAACAAAATTAATAAAACTTTAGCAAGACTCATCAAGAAAAAAAGGGAGAGCACTCAAATCAATAAAATTAAAAATGAAAAAGGAGAGATTATAACTGATACCACAGAAATACAAAGCATCATAAGAGACTACTAAAAGCAACTATATGTGAATAAAATGGACAACCTGGAATAGATGGACAAATTCTTGGAAAGGTACAACTTTCCAAGATTGAACCAGGAAGAATTAGAAAATATAAACAGACCAAACACAGGTAATGAAATTTAAACTATAATTTAAAATCTTCCAACAAACAAAAGTCCAGGACCAGATGGCTTCACAGGCGAATTCTATCAAACATTTAGAGAAGAGTTAACACCTATCCTTCTCAAACTCTTCCAAAAAATTGCAGAGGGAGGAACACACTCAAACTTGTTCCATGAAGCCACCATCACCCTGATACCAAAACCAGACAAAAACACCACACAAAAAAAGAAAATTACAGACAAATATAACTGATGAATATAGATGCAAAAATCCTCAACAAAATACTAGAAACAGAATCCAGCAACACATTAAAAAGATCATACACCATGATCAAATGGGATTTATCCCAGGGATGCAAGGATTCTTCAACATACGCAAATCAATGTGATACACCATGTTAACAAATTAAAGAATAAAAGCCATAAGATCATCTCAATAGATGCAGAAAAAGCTTTTGACAAAATTCAACACCCATTTATGCTAAAAACTCTCCAGAAAGTGGGAATAGAGGGAAACTACCTCAACATAATAAAAGCCATAAACGACAAACCCACAGCAAACATCATTCTCAATGGTGACAAACTGGAAGCATTTCCTCTATGATCAGGAACAAGACAAGGATGCCCACTCTCACCACTATTATTCAACATAGCATTGGAAGTCCTAGCCATGGCAATCAGAGAAGAAAAAGAAATAAAAGGAATACAAACTGGAAAAGAAGAAGTAAAGCTATTACTGTTTGCCAATGACATGATACTATACATAGAGAATCCTAAAGATGCCACCAGAAAACTACTAGAGCTAATCAATGAAGTTGGTAATATTGCAGGACACAAAATTAATGCACAGAAATCTCTTGCTTTCCTATACACTAACAACAAAATATCAAAAAGAGAAATTAAGGAAACACTCCCATTTACCACTGCAACAAAAAGAATGAAATACCTAGAAATAAACCTACTTAAGGAGGCAAAAGACCTTTACTCAGAAAACTATAAAACACTGATGAAAGAAATCAAAGATGACATAAACAGATGGAGAGATATACCATGCTCCTGGATTGGAAGAATCAATATTGTGAAAATGACTATACTACCCAAACCAATCTACAGGTTCAATGCAATCCCTATCAAATTACCAATGGCATTTTTCACAGAACTAGAACAAAAAATTTTACAGTTTGTATGGAAACACAAAAGACCCCGAATTGCCAAAGCAACCTTGAGAAAGAAAAATGGAGCTGGAGGAATCAGGCTCCCTGACTTCAGACTATACTACAAACCTACAGTAATCAAGATAGTGCAGTACTGGCACAGAAACAGAAACATAGATTAATAGAACAGGATAGAAAGCCCAGAGATAAACCCACGCACATATGGTTACCTTATCTTTGACAAAGGAGGCAAAAATATACAATGGAGAAAAGACAGCCTTTTCAATAAGTGGTGCTGGGAAAACTAGACAGCTACATGTAAAAGAATGAAATTAGGACACTCCCCAACACCATACACAAAAATAAACTCAAAAGGGATTAAAGACCTAACTGTAAGGCCAGACACTTTAAAACTGGTAGAGCAAGACATAGGCAGAACAGTCTATG
Organism: Balaenoptera acutorostrata; assembly: GCF_949987535.1. Classification (NCBI taxonomy): domain Eukaryota; kingdom Metazoa; phylum Chordata; class Mammalia; order Artiodactyla; family Balaenopteridae; genus Balaenoptera; species Balaenoptera acutorostrata. The sequence continues at coordinate 59,109,282 of NC_080066.1, read as the reverse complement.
ACATAAATCACAGCAAGATCCTTTTTCACCCACCTCCTAGAGTAATGGAAAAAAAAAAAAAAAGGGACCTAATGAAACTCAAAAGATTTTGCACAGAAAAGGAAACCATAAAGAAGATGAAAAGACAACCCTCAGAATGGGAGAAAATATTTGCAAATGAAGCAACTGACAAGGATTAATCTCCAAAATATACAAGCAGCTCATGCAGCTCAATATCAAAAAAACAAGACCTAAATAGACATTTCTCCAAAGAAGACATACAGATGGCCAACAAATACATGAAAAGATGCTCAACATCACTAATCATTAGAGAAATGCTAATCAAAACCACAATGAGGTATCACCTTTCACCAGTCAGAATGGCTATCATAAAAAATTTAGAAACAGTAAATGCTGGTGTGGAGAAAAGGGAACCCTACAGCACTGTTGGTGGGAATGTAAATTGATTCAGCCACTGTGGAGAACAGTATGCAGGTTCCTTAAAAAACTAAAATCAGAACTACCATATGACCCAGCAATCCCACTCCTGGGCATATACCCTGAGAAAATCATAATTCAAAAAGATACATGTACCACAATGTTCATTGCTGCACTATTTACAATAGCCAGGACATGGAAGCAACCTAAATGTCCATCAACAGATGAATGGATAAAGAAGATGTGGCACATATATACAATGGAATATTATTCAGCCATAAAAAAGGAACAAAATTGATTTATTTGTAGTGAGGTGGATGGAGTTAGAGTCTGTCATACAGAGTGAAGTAAGTCAGAAAGAGAGAAGCAAATACTGTATGCTAACACATATATATGGAATCTAAAAAAAAAAAAACGTTCTGAAAAACCTAGGGGCAGGACAGGATTAAAGACGCAGATGTAGAGAATGGACTTGAGGACACAGTGGGGGAAGGGAAAGCTGGGACGAAGTGAGAGAGTAACATTGACATATATACACTACCAAATTAAAATGGATGGCTAATGGGAAGCTGCCACATAGCACAGGGAGATCAGCTCAGTGCTTTGTGACTACCTAGAAGGATGAGATAGGGAGGGTGGGAGGGAGGCTCAAGAGGGAGGGGATATTGTGATATATGTATACCTATGGCTGATTCACTTTGTTGTACAGCAGAAACTGACACAACATTGTGAAGCAATTATACTCCAGTAAAGATGTGAAAAAAAAAGTCTCAACATTGAAGTAAAAAGATATACTGTGAAAATCATTCTTAATGGTGAAAGACTGAATGTTTTTTCCCTAAGACTGGGAAAAAGGCAAAGATATCCACTCTCACAACCTCTATTTAGCATAGTGTTGAAAGTCTTAGCCAGTTCATGAAGGCAAGAAAAAGAAATAAAGGCAAATATGTTGAAAAGGAAGAAACAGAACTGTCTTACTTGGCCAATGACACAGTTGTCTGTGGAGAAAATTCCAAGGAACCTCCAAAAGTACTCCCAGAACTATTAAGTGAATTTAGAAAAGTTGCAGGATACAAAGTCAATATTCACAAATCTATCAGATTCTGTATTTCAGAAATGAACAATTGGAAGCTGAAACAAAATCAAAACAACAACAAAATGATATTATTTAAAGCCAGTACCTACAGACGTCCATAGCCTTTGCAGATCGGGTGGGGAAGGCTTCAACCCATCCTGTGAAAGTGTCAACAAACAGCAGAAGATATTTATATCCTGATCGTGGGGGCATTTGAGTGAAATCTAACTGCCAGTCTTCCCCTGGATATGTCCCTCGGTATTGAATTGGCCTGCGTAATGAAGAGGGGAATTGGATGGGTCTGTGGGTTATTACAGGCACATAAATCACAGGCAAGTGTTACTTGTTTTACTGTTCTTTTAAGCCCCTTCCCTGAAAAATGCTTTTGCATCAAGTCCCACAGTACATCCCTCTCTTCCTGACTCCCAGCCTCACCATATCTCATTCCATAGGAATGGCCAAACTAGTATCAGGGTGGTAAGAAATTTCCTGGATTTAGGAACCTCAAAACTTTGCTGCTAAATGTAAAGCACTCTGTATAAACTTTATTGTTGTTGTGTTTAAGAATAATACTAGGAATGTTTATCTTTTTGGTTGCTATTTTAATTGAATATTTAAAAAATTATCTAGTTCTGCTTGATTTGGTAACTTTTCCAGTCAATTATTTTATGGTTTTTTTTTTTTAAGAACTACATTGGATTTTTAAAATATCAAACAGTAACATAAGCTAATGGTAACAAATCAAAGCACAGAAGTTTAAAAAGAAGAAGCTAACAATTCTCCTCCCTTTCCCTTCCCACTCTTGTGTGTAATCACCCATTCTTCCGTACTTTTCTCTATTCTCAATAAGCAAAAATAAATATACACGTATGGTCCTCTCTCAGCCATTTTTTGTACAAATGGGATTAAATCAGCTACTTACATGTCAACTTGTTCAATCATGGGTATGTGCCCATGAAATTATTTCAATAACAGGATAATATTTCACAGTGTGGCAGATTAGAGAATACCACAAAATCTTTGCTAATCCTTCCATTGAGTGGTAGAATCTAATGTCCCTCTCCTTAACTTTGGGCTGGACTTGGTGACTTACTTGCCTAATCAATAGATGGAGGCAGAAGCCATGGTATTTAAAGCTTCTACCTTCATCTCTTGGAACCCAGACACCATGCTGTTAGGAAGGCCAAACAGCTCCATTCAGAGACCCCCATGGAGAGACCCATTTGGACAAGATCCTAGGCACATGCTGCATGAGCACCCACCAAGAGCCAGCACCAACTCCCCAGTCTTATGAGCGAGTGGTCTCCAAAGTGGCTCCCCTTCCAGCCTCAGAAGAGCTGTACCAGCTGATGTTGCCCAGAGCAGGGATTGGTTGTTCCTGCCATGCCCCATTCAAATTGCTCATTCATGAGCGAAATGAATGATGCTTATTGTTTTAAAACACTAGGTTTTGTGGAGGTTTGCTGAAAATCAATAAATAAGCAGAATGCAAAGAATCAGGATATCTAGATATCTTAATTTACTCTTTATGAAACCATTCCACTATGTATAAACATTTCCCTTATATTTCAGGGGTTTTTTTCCCCCATGACTTCTAATAATCCTGCAACAAACATACAGGAAATAGTACTGCAGGATCTGTTTACTGCATTTGGTGCTGTTGGTTTTTCCTCAAACATCCTGTGGTTTGTTTTATGGTACATGATTTATAGAACAGACATAATATCTGGGTGTTTCTAAACTTTCAGGCTTGCCATGCTGCTCCATCAATCCTTCCCATTCTATTTTTCTGATGCTTTTTATTAGTGACAGATGCTGACTCTTTTTCCCACACATTAAGAAAAACACTTAGTTTGATTTTTAACAGAATCAACAGGATGAGTCATGGCATTCTTTAAAGTTTAATCTCTCTTTTTAGAACTCTTTGAATTGCCATCATGCTACATCCAGTCTTTTGCATGTTTTAGAAAAATTAGTGCAAGCAGCGAAGGCAATAGTCCTTGAAAATGCTTTCTGAGCCCACAGAATCTGGATTCTTTGCCATTTATCCAAAAACACTGCATTCTTTTTCTATTCTCTGCTGAGAAAACCAATGTTTTGGCAAGTTTTTTTCTCCTCTTCATTATTAAGGTGATTTCAAAACATGAAGCTGGCTATGTGTGCAGTTGGTCTAATTTCAACAAAATTTGTTTGCTGCTTTTCAGATATGGTACATCAGAATTGATTTGGTGCTTCCTGTGGCATTGTAACACCCTCATGTTTCTTTCAAGCTTCATGAGAACTAATGGTGACAATTCCACTGAAACCATATGATCTCTATTATTTTGGCACTTTAAACTTGGAAATCTAAGTTAAAGTTTCTGCTGCTGCTTTCACTTTGACTAGAGGATACCATGGGGAAGGACTCCACATTCAAATATGAAATAAAGAACCCAGTGAGGCTGGGAAGTTGCCAGGGAAAGCTGGCTGCTTACCAAAGACTTCCAAGGTTCATTTACCTCAGTACATTGATCACATACAAAACCTAAGTCTCAGCATTTTCATTAGCGAGGGGGCAAAATGGACATATCTCAGTAATAATCCCACCATTCAAGATAACACTAAAAGGTAGCACAAATGAACACTAGAATGCTAGCTTCTTCATGTAATGACTAATGTGGAATGTAATGACTAATGTGGAATGTACATACATCAGAAATCCCTCTGTTTTGTTACATAAACATCTACCCTGGAATGTAATAACTAGAGCAACCAATAAAGAAT